>NW_026127041.1:0-134304 GCF_943737965.1 Phodopus roborovskii | reverse complement strand
AGAACTTTTTATTAAAAGAAGGATTGGGGTCCAGAATATATACAAAATTGGGCAAATGACAGAAAGAAAATCCTCTTCAAATAAGCATTAAATGAATGGATTTGCTTCTCAAAGGGAGATATATACATGGAAACAAGCATGTGAAAAAAATGTGTCCAGAAAATATGTACACTGAAACTTCACCGGGATATAATTGCCCTTCCTTCAGATTTTTACAACAGCACAGAATAAAACAGGCTAGGTTGTGCAGTGAGAGGCATACTCACACACTTGAGAGAATGAATACAGCGACTGGAGTAAAGACTGTGGGATTGAACAGCCACTTTTCTTCTTGCTGTAGTAAAATAAGTATGAAGAAGTGATTGAGGAAAGAAGAGTCCATTCTGGGTGACAGTTTGTGATGATCATGGCTTCAGGCCAGGGCAATGGGGCATGTTGTTGGGAGCAAAAGCCTGGTTAGTCACTTTGCATTGGGGTTCAGTAAGCAGAGAGTGATCATTGCTAATGCTCACAAACATCACAAACATTCTCTTCTGAATTTAGTTCAGGATCAAGTCCTTGAAATGGTGCCATCTCTGCCTTTAAGGTGGGATTTTCCTTATCAACCAGCCTAATTAAGAAAGTTCCTCAGAGGTGTTTCCAGAGCCTCCATTCCTAGGAGACATCACTATGACCATCATACAGATACTAGTAATAATAAAGAATCAGACCAGCCATCCTAGGTTTATAACTAGAGGAAGTAAAATCAGTCTGTTGAAGAAAACCTTGCATTCCCATGCTTATGGCAGTAGTTGTTCTCAATGTATAGATGGATGGCTAAAGAAAATACTGTAGAAAAACACAATATTATTGAGCAAAAGAGTGAATGGAATCCTGTTATTTTTTAAAATGATTGAAAGGTTGGGAGATAAGTTCTTTCAATTCCAAGAGAAGTTTTGTTCACTGTAGTGATTGCAATGGAAACTGTCTTCTACATGTTTCTGTATTTGAACAATTGATGCCCTGTTGTTGTTGTTGTTGTTGGTGGTGGTGGTGGTGGTGGTGGTGATGGTGTGTGTGTGTCTGTGTGTGTGTGTGTGTGTGTTTGTGTATTAGTCCAGTCTTCTTTTTCTACCATGTGAAACACAGTTAGAAGGTCTCATCTCTTAATCAGTTCCTCATCAAATTCAAATTTACTTCTGGCTACTTGTCCATGGATTTCCAGGTTCCAGAACTGTGAGAAATAAACATGTGTTTTCATAAAACTCTCTGTTACATGGTGTTGCTGTTTAGGGTATGGATGTTATCTTTCTTGCTGTGATTTTCTAGGATATAATGCCTCCGGGGGATGTAGGTAATACTCTGAGGAACATATACTATTCCTCACACTCTAAACAGAGTGTGTAAAAAGGCTCCCAAAATGCCATGTAAGGAGGAATTGGTACTGAGTATGAATATTCAAACTTACTGGGTCCATATGTGTCTGCCTGGAGAGGTGATGAAGTATTGAGTACATATATGGTCTCTTTTCTGGTCCTCATTTATCAGGAGAGGAAAACAGAAGCTGATATGATTTGAAGACTATGGTGATGGAGTCAGTATTATTTGGTTGAGTTTGTCTTTTGCCTACCACATAATCAATACCATAGATGAATGAATGAAAGTTAAATTATCAGGCATTTGCCTGACAGTACTCAGTATGGCATTTTTGTGAAAATTCTGAGCACAGGATGAATAAAATGAATTGAATGAGCATTAAAGTAATAAAAAAGCTAGTTCCAGTGTTCTTAAAAATACCTTGAACATATCAGAGTCTGGAAGGATTACCTTTAATATTTACAACCTGCCTAAAAAGCTTTATTTCATTATCTACCATTTTTATTCATAGACTTAAGCACTTTGTTCTATTAAATAGAGCAGGTGAGTCACTTCCTGGGCAGGAATTTGAATCTAGATGTTTAAGTTCTCTCTGCATTGTGAGAAACTCTTACAGAGGCCAGATCACAAAGCCCACCTACTGTGTAAAAAGTTATATTATCTAAGGCTACACAGTTAGGTAAATGCTACCTGTAAGTTTGTATATGTTCTCCCAGAGGGGAATGGTAAAATGTCTGTTTCACATGCTTGTCTTATCTTTACAGGGTTGTATGCCATCATAGGTGTTTAATACCATGTCTCTTACTTTAAATGTCATGCCTTCATCTTGCCAGGATGACATCTTTTTATTTCTATTAGGTTCTTTTTTTTTTTTAAATATAACAACTGACATCCAATCCCCTTTTATATTTGCTAGTTTTCACTTTGCAGGCATCCATACTCAGCTAATACGAAGAAATATACAGCACATGCCTTTCTTTGCATCTCAGTTTCAGTGTGACAGGTGTGGAGTCTGAGAACTTTGAGCAGCTTCCACAGCAGCAGCATCTGCCTCCTTGCAAAATGAGCCTTGCCTGCAGTTCAGGGATAGATGCATAGAGACTTTGTACCCAGTAAATGTAAGAGAGAGCCAGCAGCTCCAGCCAGATCCCAGGCACCCTGGCAGCAAAGATAGAGTTCAGGTGAGCTCTCTGCTCCATCCCCCACACTCCATGCCTCCCTTCTCCCTGTCACCTTCCCAAATGTCAGGCTCTGGGGAGCAGAAAAAAAGAGCAACAAGTTAAAAAAGATGCAGGGAAGGAGAGCCACCTGGGCCACTCACTCTGGCAAAGGGATATATTGCTTCCCAGGGGCCAGTGGGTGGCAAAACCTGCAACCCTCTAAGGCAGAATTTTGTAAAGATTCCACTCATTCTTTCATTTTTTAAAATTTACTTTTGCTCAAAACAAATGTTAACATTACTTAGGCCAATATATACATTACCTGCAAACTTCCTGAAAATGTTTACCTATATAATTTGTACCTATGATTTTTACAAAACACCATTTTATATTTCAAGCCAACAAAGAAATACACCTCTAATATTTACATACTGCAATTGTTAAATTAATATATATAAAATAAATACAATTAAATTGCATGTTTACCAACAAAACCCAATAAAAGCACAAACATCCAAAAAGAAGGTCACAGAGAAGTACTAAAAACACATCAGAGATTTTATAAAGGGGTTTAAAAGGCTGCAGCTCAAAGTGCACCGCAGAAATCTCTTGGAGTACAAAGACTAGATAAGCAAAATATTACCATACACAACAAACTGTCTTCTCAATAAAATGAATCTTACTTCGAACAGCCTCTCCATATAAACTGTTTTGAATGCTAATAAAAAGGAGACTCCCTAACCTGTCCAAATCAGAAAGCACACAAATAGTATAGTTACTGTCCAAAGTCAGCCAAGTGCAAAGTGGTCCTCGACCATACCCGAAGATAGGCAGAGGCAGCCAACCTGACAACATCCAGGCAGCATGGCTAAACCCTCCATCCAACTGTGCATACAACTGGGCCATCTTCTCATTGGGTTGACTTCTAATTTCCTTTCCATGCGATGATCAATGGCTAGCAGTTAAAATTACTGGCTCAGAAGTCACCTAAAAAACATCCAAGGAAAAGAGATCATTCTCATTACAATTTCCAAAGTATTTTCAAAATACTCCTTAAACATACACATTTTAACACATATGCTAGCAGAATACTATTCACATCTCCCAAAGTCTCCAGATATCTATACATCTATGCAGAACCCTGGAGGCAACAATCCTAATCTCTAACCACAGGGGCCTTCTGGCTAGCCATACCTGATGGCACAGAACACCTCTACACCTTATTTCTAAATTCTTCATCTTGAAGTGATAAGGTGACTATTAAAAACAGAGCAGGAATTGGATTTCCAGGATACAGCACAAACACTGTGAGTAACACAAAGTTTGCTCAATGCTTATGAGAAAAATAAAGAGGATATTCCCAGGAAATGGCCATACCAAAACCAAAGCATAGGGTGACAATAAGGAGTAAACACAGAAGTGTTGGTTCTGTGTACCAAAAACTACAATCACTATTATGAAACATCACACTGAACACAAGCACCAGATAAGCCCGATTGGATGGCAATTGACATTTGCAAGAATCATGTAACACTCTTCTTTGACTCTTCCCGTATCAAATGAGCTTCCAGTTGACATCAGGCCTTACCATTAGATTAGGCATAAAGGAGATTAGAAAACATGCTGGACCCCAGGTGCTCTAATGACACATTTCTCATTCTTTAATTTTAAGATTGTTTTTTTTATACTATTGGGTTTTAACATGGGTTGTGCTATGTATGGAAGGCTGTCCAGAAATCCTAATCCTTCTGTCTCCACTTCCCAAGTGCTAGGATTCCCGGCATGTGAAAAAATATTTGTTATCAGTGAGATCATGCCTGTAACCCTAGCATTCAGAAGGCAGAGGCAGGAAGACCCCTGGTTTGAAGCCAAGTTGGATTATACCGCAAGGCCCTTCACACACACACAAAAAAAAATAACAATAAATAAATAAGAGGCATTCTAATGCATACATGAACACCTTCTGTGACTAGGAAACACATCACATGAGCTTCAGTTGTAGTAAAAATAATGTTCCTAAACCTTTTATAGGAGTTGGCAGCCAGCATCAGAAGGTGGTGACCTGATGTCTAGGTCCCACTATTCTAAAGGCAGACATTGCTCCTGGCACATATACTCCAACTGGCTCTCTGAAGACAATACCTAGACCTACACTCTGGGCTGTGTTTGCCATTACAACTCCATTAGATACACCGTTCTTCTACTCATACCATACTTTGTTCTGTACATACTCACAAACTGAAAATAGGACAAATGTAAGGAATTTGCTTACTCCTTTCTCCAGTTTCTCCCCAACTCTGAAAGTACTCCATTGTTCCTTTTTCAATTATAGAAACGTATGGGTTAAAGCAGACTATTTAAGGCTGCTTTTTAAAATATTTTTCTATTCTAAAAACACCTTCAAAAATCAAGAAAAATAATGTTTACAACATTAAAATACATTTTTATTTTACTCTCGGATACAACAGGTTATTCCAACTACATAACAAAGAAAATGTTTTTAAATTTGAAAAAAGAAAACAGGATTTTTAAAACCTAAAATATGTATGGAAACTTAAGACCATCCATTCCATAAACTGATATAAGATTTTTTTTTTAAATAAGGGCAGTCCTATACCTGGGCCCTAGAAAATGATATGTCAGGAATCCTACTCATCATCTTCTAATATCCCACCACTTTTTACTCAAGGGCTCACTTTCCTATCCTGGTTATCTTGTAATCGTCAAACCCTACCCAATCAACACTCTCCCAAAAGTCCATTGTACCTCACCATGATTTTATCCTCCTCCATACATGTTCTCATTATATTTCTAGATAGCATTCATCATTGACAGTATCTTCCACAAGTTTAGAACAGCTTGAATAAAATGGTTTTGTTAAAATAACTATTAGCCCTTTGAGAAAATTAAATCTTAAAACTCTAAGAAAAAAAATTCTGTTGATCCCATCACCTCAGGTGCTCTACCAGAGTTGAGTCTGGGACCAGTTCAGACTTAATTCCCCTCCCCCTTCTTCCCTGGGAACTCCCTGCATTAGCTGTGCACCTTGCTCCCCCTCTCTATCCTGGCCCTGGATAGTACAGTCCTGGTTCTCTGCTCCATACACCACCCAGTACCTGCCTTCCCCCCACCCTTTGTCCTGATGGCCTGGTGCTCCGGGTGAGCATTGGGCCAGAGGCCATGGAACTTAATGGGTCTGCTCTGAGCACATTGGACCCGCCTATCCATGTGGGACCACCTTGAGGCCACACTAACCTCATCTTTGTATGCCATAGCCTCAAGCTCTGCCAGAGGACCACCTTGAGTCCCAATTCCCCTGATCTATGGACCCCATCACCTGGCCACTGCTGGAGGAAAGACCTACAAGAGAGCTTGGATCATTTAAGAGTTGCAGATATCGAACTACTGAACCACCTACAACCACCAGCACAACAGGGTAGAGAGAGAAAGACTCTACCTTCTCCCACTGGAAGAAGCATTGGGAAGATGACATACAAGAAAACACACAACACTAGAAAGACCAGTATGACACCACCAGAATCTAGGGAGGGACTCTATACCAACTAGACCTGAACACACGAAAGCAACGGAAGCAGAAGAGAATAACTTAAGAAATAACTTCATAAAAAGTGATAGAGGCCCTCAAAGATTATATCAGAAAATCCCATAAAGAAATGGAAGAAAATACAAACAAAAAAAGTGGAAGAAATAGAGGAAACACCAAACAAAAAATGCAAGAAATGAACAAACCTCTTAAAGAAAATAAGGAAAGCCCCCCCTTAAAAAAAAAAAAAACAGTCAAACAGATGAAGGAAACAATTAAAACTAGGAACTTAGAAATCCAGCAATAAGGAACTAGAACTTCAAAGCCAGGTATGGTGGCTCAAGTGTATAACCCCAGCATTTGGGAGGTAGAGACAAAAGGATCAGGGGTTCAAGATTATCTTCAGCTAACTATGGACTAAGAGGCTAGCCTAGACTACAACACATGAAAAAGAAACAAAGGACATTTGAATTTTAGCTCATTTAAAACCAAATATAAGACAGCAGAAAAGACTCAGTACAATGTTCACCATGCAACCATGGTGGTTGGAACCCCAGCACCCATGTGAAATAGCTCCATGTAGAAGCATTTATACTCCCAGTGCTGGAGATATAGACACACGCCCTCACTTTCACATCAAATGGAGATGAATCAGCAAACTCCAGCTTCAAATAGACTGTGTCTCACACACTAAAGCAAATGTCCATAAAGAAGGACAGCTGGCATCAACCTCTGTCCTCTGCATGCAGGCCCAACACATGCACACATGCATACAGATGCAGAACACCCCCCCCCCAACACATACACAATCATACACACAGAGTTAATGAGAGTAGAGAGGATATCTCAAACATAAGTGCTTTAGGAATGAATATAAAATAAGCATATAAAAGTTAATTAGTCTCAAGAGGAACTGAGGAATGGAAAGGAATAACTCCAAAGACACACTGGAAATTGGAGTGTCCCCTTGTAGCACACATTCTTTTCTGGGATATTTTTATCTGGAAATCAAGGGAAAACTAAAACTATATACTTTATATGGTAAAAGATATAATTATAAATGTAATCAGATACTATTTCAAGTTAAACAGGAAAATATAGTGAAACTGTTTTAAGATTTGTTTATTTTTGATGCTGAAGAGTATATATATATATATATATATATATATATATATATATATAAAATTTCTCTGAATTTCTTTAAGTATCTATGGAAACATTTAATAATTCACTATAAGTAATTTATAAAAAGCTAAAGTATACTGAAATAAAAATGAATGCTACCTGGAACGTAAGTCTGTATGCCTCTTACCTTAAAAGATTTTCAGATCAACACATTGCCAATATTTGTGTGTAGAATATGACAAAAGGACATATGATGCCACACAATTTTCAGAGTGATTGAGAAAACAGGATGTTTGTAAACAAAGAATATTGCTACTTTTCCTCAAGTAATACCAAAACCTATATAACCTATACCATGACATGTAGTTGGAAGATGTTATATAAAGTACATATTTATGCATTTGAAGCTAGCATGGTCTAATTAGTAAGTTCCAGGACAACTAGAAATGAATAGAGTTTAAAAAAAGAAAAATGAGGCATTCTCTGTTTTCTTTTCAAGAATACACATTTATTAAAAAAAAAACTCCTATTTAGTAGATATGTGTGATCAATTTGTCTCAAATGATACTATTATAAGAAGAAATGATTGTTAAGAACATTGCATTAAAATTAATTTGCTTTCTTCTCTTCTTTAAATCTTTCTTTTAACACTGGATGAATGGAGAGAGAACTAGGAGAAAGAGAAGGGGAGGACAGGACAGCACGTGCAACTAGGAACATTGAGTCAGGATAGGTAAAGAAGACAGGAGAGAGAGAGAGAGAGAGAGAGAGAGAGAGAGAGAGAGAGAGAGAGAGAGAGAGAGAGACATAAAAGAGGGGAGCCATTACTGGTTTTCAGAGAAATCTGAACATAAAGAAAAGCCTAGAGACCTACAAGACTGCCACCAACTAACATTTTGAGCAACAGTGGAAAGGTTACCATAAATGCCCTTCTGGGATAGTGAGATCAACAACTACCTCATCCACCATCATGGAGCCCTCATCTAGTACCTGTTGTAAACAGAATCAAGCACCAATTAGTTAACACTGAGTCGAACTAGAATCCAGATGCACAGAGAGAGGACAAGATCAGCCTGCAGAAAGACATAGATACAGCTGACCTAAACAAGGAGGAGCTAATGGCCTGAGTGATAGCTGGGAGTACAGCATGGGACTGAATCAGACCCCCTGAACATGGGTCTCAGCTAGAAGTCCTGAGCAGTCCCTATGGGACCTCAGACAGTGGAACTAGGATGTATTCCTGGTGCACAAATGAATCTTGTGGACACATCGTCCATGGAGGGATACTCCCTTAACCTAGAGACAGGAGAAAAGTCCTAGGCCCTACTTCAAATGACTTGTCAGATTTACATGACCCCACCTGGATGGCATTGCCCTACATGTGGAATTGGGGTGGGGGAATTGGAGGGGAGGGGAGGGTTGTCAGTGTGCATGTGAGAGGGGAGGGTAGGTAAGAGGAAGGGAGGTATGGTTGAAGGGAGGGAGAGAGGGGGAACTGTGATCAACATGTAAAATAAATCAATAAATAATAGTAATAAATGTCCTATTTGTTAAATATGTGTGATAAATTTGTCTCAAATGATTGTTAAGAACATTGCAAAAAAAATTACTTTGCTTTCTTCTCTTTTTTTATTTCTTTGAATTAACACTGGGTCTAAGATAATATGCCCTTTACCACTGAGCTAACTTCTAAACACCCTTTTCATTTTGTTTCTCACAAACAAAGTTTACAAAGTGAGTATAATTGCACATGACTAGAATCTCAAATTTTGGATGTGGAAGCAGGTCAATCTAGAGTTTAGGACCAGACACAGCTACACATTGGGTTTGAAACTATCCTGGTATACCTGAAAACTCTTCTCAGAAAACAAATAAAAACTATAAAACACAAAAACCATTACAATTTAGATATAATAAAGGTAGGACTTTTTTAATTTGGCTTTAGAAAGTGATGCCACCATATCAATATCTAGGAACCAAATTGGAAATCTATTGTATTTTTCCAGTGAATATATCCCCTTTTTACCTTTTTTCCAAATTATCATAAATCAAATATAATTCATATAGTTAAAAATATCACAGTACTTCATCTTAAGTGTGAGCTTTTCAGAAATGCCACACAGGCTTTCTTATTCCCATACAGAAAATGAATTGCTGTTAAGGTTAAAGAGATGGAGTAGACAGAAAAAGAAATTTATGAACTTCTTGAACTTCACATTATGAGTTATCTGATTACAAAGCATAACTGAGAACACAAGTACTGCATAACATGACAGTAAGTCCCCAAGTGTTTCATGTGTGTCCTGGGAGCTCTTCCAACTCACGTGTCAGGAACATGAAGTAAAAGTGTGAACTGAGCCTCCATTCCACGGGACCCATTTCATAAAGCAACTTCTGATTGTCATTACAGAACACGTAGAAATTCCCTAAACTTAGCATTATGGAAGAACTCCCGACTCAGTAAAATACATCCATTGGATATGATCTTCCATACCCTGAGCAGAGAGGAGTTATGGATTATTTCTGAGCCCACTTCCTTGAAAGCAATGGAGTGTGCACTATGGAAAAGGTAGTGCAATGTAGGGGGGTGTTGGGAGGTAACCCCTGGCTCTGTGCCAGACAGTGAATACATTCAAAAACAGTGTGTGTATGTGTGTGTGTGTGTGTGTGTGTGTGTGTGTGTGTGGGTGGGTGTGTGTGTGTGTGTGTGTGTGATAGAGAAACTGATGCACAGATCACTCAGTCGAAATATTAGAATAAAGATATTTTCTAATGTACTCACATTGATTTTTAAATGTGCTTTCAGTGTTTTCTTTCACTAATACAAGAGGGAAATCCTTAAATATATATACATTTTACGGGAAGTTTAGACACATAATAGCACAGTCATGTTACAGGCTATGATAGAGCAGATGTTCTAGGAAGCAAAAAATCATTATATAAATACTGTAATCCCAAGATAGATGGACTGAGTTCGGTGTAAAACACAAAACCAAACTCATATTGTCTGCAGTGACCTCAGATGTAGAAGTAAATTGTGTCTGACTTGAGTTAAAAAGCCCTGATTACTTTTTTCAAATGAAAATGTAATGTATATCAGGTGGCACATCTGATACCATTAAGTATATCACATCCACATGTATTATCATCAATTAATTTATATAGTTTCATTAAAAATAAGAGCCACATAAGGAGAATTTAGAAAGTTTGGTTAAAAAAAATCTTAAATGTCTATCAGACACAGCTTAAAAACTATTAAAACTACTGCTTATTTTCCAGAATGTTCATATTTAAGCTTCTAAAGTTGCAGCATAAAATACGAAGTCAGGGACAAACGTGTTGCATCACTTCTATTCATAAATAACTCAGAGCCACGAGGCTACAAACAATATAACAATAAAACACCAAACAGGCAAGTCATTTAAGAAAAGCAAACACACTTAGAAAAGAGAGTGCTGTGTATTATCAAAGCATGGGCACTGTCAACCAAAGTAACACAATGAAAGTAACACTACGACCAGCTTCTTCACATCAAACAGAGTACTGAGGGACACTGATCACAGGGACACGGTTATTGCAAGTTGATGCAGGTGAAGGCACAGTTCCAAGAAGGACAAGTTTCTCTCAGACAAGTTTTTGGAATACGAAGAAAAAATACAGTGACCTAAGAAATTTCTCTCCAGAGAAATAAATAAGTCTCTGCCAACACTTGGACCAGGACACCTCCTGGCACATGTAATCACACAGATGATTCCAGAGACAACCCTTTCTTCAAACAGGTATCTTCACTTCTCAGCTGACACAGTCTGGTTTATATGGGGTCAATACATAGAGCAAGGAGGGAGGAAGCAGGAGTCACCCAGTGGTAGTCTCTTCAAAGACAGAACCCTTTGACCTTCCCTTTTGCTGAAGTAGTCCTTCTCTCCAAAGGCATCTCAAAAAAAACAAGCTGTTGATTCATATAAGGTCCCTCACAGAAGAGGGACCTTACATATAAGGTCCCCCACAGCACATGGGAAGTGGGGGGGCCATGAATGGAGAGGGAACTAGGAGAAAGTGAATAGGAGGATAGGAAAGCATTGCAACTAGGAAGATTAAGTCAGGGTAGGGAAAGAAGACAGGAGAGAGAGAGAGAGAGAGAGAGAGAGAGAGAGAGAGAGAGAGAGAGACATAAAAGAGGGAGCCATTATTTGTTTTCAGAGAAAACTGAACCTACAGAAATGTCTAGAGACTTGCAAGACTGACTCCAACTAACAATGGAAAGGTTACCATAAATGCCTTCTGGGATAGTGAGATCAACAACTACCCTATCATCATCATGGAGCCCTCATCTAGTACCTGTTGTAAACAGAATCAAGCACCAATTAGTTAACACTGAGTCGAACTAGAATCCAGATGCACAGAGAGAGGACAAGATCAGCCTGCAGAAAGACATAGATACAGCTGACCTAAACAAGGAGGAGCTAATGGCCTGACTGATAGCTGGGAATACAGCATGGGACTGACTCAGACCCCCTGAACATGGGTCTCAGCTAGAAGTCCTGAGCAGTCCCTATGGGACCTCAGACAGTGGAACTAGGATGTATTCCTGGTGCACAAATGGATCTTGTGGACACATCGTCCATGGAGGGATACTCCCTTAACCTAGAGACAGGAGAGAAGTTCTAGTCCCTACTTCAAATGACCTGTCAGATTTATATGACACCACCTGGATGGCATTACCCTACATGTGGAGTGGGGTGTGATGGGAAGCGAGAGTGGCCAGGGCGCATGTGAGGGGCGAGAGATGTTAAGAAGAGGGAGGTAGGGAAAGAGGGAGGGTGAAGGGAGGGAGGAAGGCAGGTAGAAGGAACAGGGATCAACATGTAAAATAAGTAAGTAAATAAATAAACAAATAGAAGACAACCTGTTGTTGTAGCTCCTGCAATGGGTCAGAGACCCTTACTGAGTCCTTGGGAGTCCTCTGACCACCCCTACTCCTTATGCTTTTAGAGATGCAGGTGAAGTGTAGGGCTGGTGATGGGGTCCTCAGTCTAGAGCTCTTTCTTGCCCGTATCCACTGACACCCTCTGTGCCAGCCAAGAGCTTTCGGCCAATGGACCCGTAACTCTTCTTTCACAGCATCTCAGGTACACTGTGACAGGTGTGGAGTCCCTGAGCTGTAAGCAACATCCCAGACATTGGGCTGCCATTTGATCTTGTCCACTGTGTCCTTTGCCTTACAGAAGTTTCTCAGTTTCAGGAGATCCTATTTATTAATTTTCAATCACACTGTCTGAGCTACTGGAGTTATGTTCAGGAAATAGTCTCCTGCCACAAATTGTTCAAGGGCACCTCCTACTTTCTCTTCTAAGAGATTCAGTGTGCCTGGATTTATGTTGAGGTCTTTGATGAATTTGTATTTGAGTTTTGTGCATGGCGAAAGACATGGGTCTATCTGCAGTCTTCTACACACCATCATCCAGTTGTGCCAGCAACTTTCCTCCTTCCACTGTACACTTGTAACTGTTTTGTCAAAAATCAGGTGTTCGTAGGTGTGTGGGTTAATATCATGATTTTCAGTTCAATTCCATTGGTCTACCTGTATATTTTTGTTTCAGTACCAGGCTGTTTTCAGGACTATAGCTCTATAGTAGAGCATGAAGTCAGGTATCATGATGCCCCCTGAAGTACCTTTATTGGAAAGGGTTCTTTTGGCTATTCTGGTTCTATCATTTTTACATATAAAGTTATTATCCTTTCAATATCAGTGAAGAATTGTGCTGGGATTTTAATGGGGATTGCATTGAATCTGTAGATTGCTTTTGGCAAGATTGCCATTTTTATTATGTTTATCCTAGCTATCCAAGAGCATTGGAGAACTTTCCATTTTCTGGTATCTTGTTAATTTCTTTATTTGAAAAAACAAAATTCTTATTATATAGGTCCTTTACTTGTTTGGTAAGCATTACCCCAAGATACTTTATGCTGTTTGTGGCTATTGTACAGGGTGATGTTTCTCTGATTTCTTTCTCAGCCACTTTGCCATCTGTATATAGTAAGGCTACTGATTTTTTTTTTTTTTTTTTTTTTGGTTATCTTATTCCTTTAGCTAGAAATTTAAGTACGATATTGAAGAGATATGGAGAGAGAGGGCAGCCTTGTCTTGTTCCTCATTTTAGAGGAATCCCCTTAAGCTTCTCTCTATTCAGTTTGATGTTGGCTGTTGGTTTATTGTATAATGCTTTTATTATGTTTAGGTATATTCCTGTTATCCCTGATCTCTCCAAGATCTTTATAATGAAAAGTTGTTGAATTTTGTCAAAGGCTTTTTCAGCATCTAGCGAGATGATCATGTGTATTTTCTTTTTCAGTTTGTTTATATGGTGGATCACATTGATAGATTTTCATATGTTGAACCATCCCTGCAACCCAGGGATGAAGCATACTTGGCCAGGTGGATGATTTCTCTGATGTCTTCTTGGATTCGATCTGCCAATATTTTATTGAGTATTTTTGCATCAATGTTCATGAGGGTTATTAGTCTGTAGTTCTCTTTTTTTAGTTGTGTCTTGGGTACCAAGGTAATTGTGGCATCATAAAACTTGTTTGGTAATAATCCTTCTGCTTCTATTGTGTGGTACAACTTGAGGAATATTGTTATTAGCTCTTCTTTGAATTTCTGATAGAAATCTGAACTGAATCCATCTGTCCCTGGACTTTTTTCTTTTGGTTTAGAGGCTTTTGATGACTACCTCTACTATATTAGGTGTTAAAGGTCTATTTTAGGTATTTATCTGTTCTTGATTTAATTTTGGTAAGTGATAGCTATCCAGAAATTTGTTCATTTCCTTTGAATTTTCCAATTTTGTGGATTACAGGATTTCCAAGTATGACTTTAAAAATTGTCTGGATTTAGTCAGTGTCTGTTGTTATATCCCCCTTTTTGTTTCTGATTTTGTTAATTTACATGATCTCTCTCTGATTTTGGTTAGTTTGGATAAAGGTTTGTCTTTGTCTATCTTGTTGCTTTTCTCAAAAAACCAACTTTGTTGCATTGATTGTTTTTTTTTTTTTTTTTTTTTTTTTTTTTTGTATAGTTTTCCTGACTTCTATTTTATTGATTTCAGCCCTCAAAGTGATTATTTCCTGGCATCTACTTGTCTGGGGTAGTTTGTTTCTTTTTATTCTAAGGTTTTCAGTTGTGCTGTTAATTCTTTTATGTGACTATCCTCTGCTTTCTTCATATGGGCACTTAGTGCAATGGACTTCCCTCATAACACTGCTTTCAAGGTGTCCCATAAGCTTGGGTATGTTGTGTCCTCTTTTTCTTGAATTCTAGGAATTCCTTCAATTCTTTTTGTACTTGTTCTTTGACTCAGGTATACTTTGTTACATTGCCAAGTATGTGGTCTATTTTATACAAGGTTCCATGTGGAGCATAGAAGAATGTATATTCTTTTGTGTTTTGTTACAATGTTCTACAGATGTCTGTTAAACCCAATTGAGTCATATCTTCTGTTAGTTCTTTTCTTTTCTTTTTTTTTTTTTGTTTGTTTTTTTTTTGTTGTTAAGTTTCTGTCTAGTTGTTCTGTCTAGTAGTGAGAGTAGGCTGTTGAAGTCTCCCACTATGAATGTGTGAGGTTTTATGTGAACTTTGAGTTATAGTAGTGTTTCCTTTATGAATTTAGGTGACTTTGTATTCAGGGCATAGATGTTCAGAATTGAGATTTTGTGCTGATGGATTTTTGCTGTGATGTATACAAAATGACTGTCTTCATGTCTTTTGATTGATTTTGTTTAAAGTCTAACTTGTTAGATATTGGGACAGCTACACCTGGTCTGTCTTTGATGTTTAGATGTGTTTTTAGTATGCAGCAGAAGGATGGATTCTGTCTTCATATGCATTATATTAGCCTGTGACTTGTTATAAGTGAGTTAAGACCATTAATGATGAGGGAAAGTAAGGCACATTGATTGTTAGTGCTTGTGTGTTTGAGTTGTTGGTGCTGGTATCATTAATATATTTGCCCTTCTTTACCCTTGTGTTCTGGTGAAGTGGGATTATTTATTGTCTATGTCTTTGTGAGCATAGTTAACTTCCTTGGGTTGTAGTTTTCCTTCCAAAACTTTTTGTAAGGCTGGATTTGTAGATATGTATTATCAAAATCTGGCTTTTTCATTAAATATCTTGTTTTTTCCATCTATAGTGATTGAAAGTTTTGATGGGTATAGTAGCCTGGGCTGGCATCTGTGAAGTCTTAGTACTTGTAGAATATCTGTTCAGGACGTCTGGCCTTGAGAGTTTCCATGGAGAAGTCAGGTGTAATTTTGATAGGTCTGCCTTTATATGTTACCTGGCCTTTTTCCTCCAATGATCTTAATATTCTGTCTTTATTCTTTATTTTAGGTTTTTTTATTATGGGTTGAGGTATGTTTTTTTCTTTAGTTCAGTCTATTTGGTGTTTGATATGCTTCTCGTACTTTCATGATCATTCCCTTCTACAGATTGGGAAAGTGTTCTTCAATGATTATGTTGAATATGTTTTCTGTACCTTTGAACTGGGCTTCTCCGCCTTCTTCTAGCCCTATTATTCTTAGGTTTGGCTTTTTCACCGTATCCCACATTTCTTGGATGGATTTAAATTTTCTTTGATCAATGAATCTATTTCCTCTAGTTAATTTATTACCTTGGATTCTCTCTTATGTTCTGATAGTTATGCTTATGTCTGTAGTACCTGATGGTTTGCCCAGTTTTTCTATTTTCAGCATTTCTTGCTTTTTTTTTTTTTTTTCTTGTCTCTGTTTCAGTTTTCAAGTCTTGAACTGTTTCCTTCACCAGCTTGATAGTATTTTCTTGGCTTTCCTTATTTTAAGAGATTAGTTCATTTCTTGCATTTTTTCCTTGGTCTTTCCCTATATTTCTTTCAATACTTGGTATGTTTTTTTCTTCTATTTATTTAAGGGATTTTTTTCATATTGTATTTGTCTCATATTGTCATATTTTTATGAAAATATTTTTTATTCATTCTCTTCTGCTTCATCTGCTTTGAGGTGTTCAGGTCTATTTGCAGTACAGTCCCTAGATTCTGGTGGTGTCATGCTTGTCTTTCTATTGTTATGTGTTTTCTTGTATTGCTGTCTTCACATTGCTTCTTTCAGTGGGTGAAGGTGGAGTTTTTCTCTCTGTGTCTCTATGCTACTCCCCCAGTGGGCTTAGGTGAGTCAGTAGTGTGATGTCTGTAGTGCTGGGTGTTCAAACTCTCTAGGAGGTCTGTCCTAGTCAGAGGCTCTGCTATGGAGGTGAAAGATCAGGTTGTTCCATTGGGGCTAAGTATCTAGTGTGCTCAGAGCTGATCCAGGAGTTTCCCTTAGGAGGCTCGATTGTTTGCCCCATTGCCCCGACCTGAAGCCACGATCCACTCATACTGTTACCCTTCTTTTCTTAATCACTTCTTCACACTTATTTTCTTACAGCAAGAAGAAAAGTGCCTGGTCTATAACATAGTCTTTACTCCAATAGCTATATTATTTCACATCCTCTCAAGTGTGTGAGTATGCCTCTCACTGTACAACCTAGCCTGTTTCATGCTGTACTTTTGAAAATATCCTCAATGAAGTGCAATTCTATCCTGGTGTAGTTTCAGTGTACATGGTTCTGATACATTTTTTCACATGCTTGCTTTCCATATGTATATCTTCCTTTGAAAGCATCTATTCAGATAAATGCTTATTTAAATAGGAGTTTTCATTCTGATGTTTGAATTCTGTATATATTCTGGACAGCAGTCTTTCATTTAATGAAAAGTTTTCAAATTGTTCCTTTGCACTACATTATACACTGTTGACCGAAGACCAGGCGCTGCAAGTTTCTACATTTTTTAGTAAAACAACACTGGAGTTGGTGATACATCTTGTTGGTTAAAGCACTTGCCCACAAGTGTACAGACCTGTATGCAGATGGCCAGAACCCATCTAAAACCACGGCAGCACACAGCCATGGAGAGTGTACATCTATAAACACACAGTACATATAGCTTTCTGTATTCCACTATAAAAAAAAAAAAAAAAAAAAAAAAAAAAAAAAACAGGAAACCATTTTGCAAACAAGATAGGAAGTAAGGAACAACACTACTGATTTTCCAAACCTTCATTGATTCTCCCAAATCCTGGGATCACATCCTTGAGTCACCACACCCAGCTAATACTCAGCTCTTCTATTACAAATGAGATCCTCCCTGGAGACTTCAAAGCTGTGCTGTCTTTAAAACTAAAGATGTAGCAAGAGCCCTCACTAGACCTGATGAACACTCCTCTCTAACAGGATCATTAGAAGCCACACCTAATGAAAAGTGGGAAAACAACCCTTTGGCACACAGAAGTAAAACCCAGCTTATCTACAGTGAGGTGAAAAGGGAAGCCCTATACTTGTGCACAGCACACCCAGCAGACTGGCACCTTGTCTGAGAACACCAGCTGTTGGTGGAAGAACACTTACACCTTGCTAGTGAATGCCAAACTGATAGGATTATTTTTCCACACATTTGGGGAAAGGCACAGTAGTGCATACCTGTCACACCAGAAAGTGGGAAAGTAAAGAAAAAAGGACCAGAGACTGAAGGCCATCCTTGGTAAAAACAAAGCTTAAGCCAACCTGGGTACATGACAAGCTGTCAAATAAAAACAAAACATTGGGCATCACTAAAAAAATTAAAGCTACACAACCCATGATCTGGTGATTCACTTCCTAGGAGGCTGGGAAGATGTCTCTGTGTGTTAGAAATCTCAAAGGACTGTTGGTAACAGCTTTGACTCCAACACCAAACCCAATAAACAACCAAAGGTTTAGACACATAATTTTACATATAGTTAAAGAGATAACTCTTCATAAGAGAAGATAACTTACAGAGAGCTATAGAAATTTGGAGGAATCTCATAAAAATGAGACACATGATATACACTTATTGATAAAGTAAAAAGCTAGGAAAACATAGAAACATATACAGTCTAAGAATTTATAAACTGGTAGGTAAACAAAAGCCAAAAAAAAAAAAATCAGGAAACAATTACCTAAGTTTCTAAGGAATAAATTGTGGCAAGCTTTTGGGTTTTGGGATAAGGGAAAGTTCCACTTGACAGGTAAGTAATGTCCGCACATATTTATTATATAATCTGTTATAGTGTACATTTGAATTTTGTAATATTCTGTATGGATATTATACATTACCTTTGTGTAAGAGAAGAATAAAAAATGAACAGCTACCTTTTTTTTTATTACCCTGGAATGCCCTTATTTTACACAGATATCTTGAGAGGATAAAAGACTTATCTCAAAAAAAAAAAAAAAAAAACTTTACAATAAATATAAACCCAAGGAGCTGATCCATATTAACATAACGTCTTTTTATTTAAAATAAAATATAACTATTTACAAACAACTTGACAACTATTAACCCTATTAATAATAATATTGATCATGTCCTTGTGTAATGGGATAATTTGTGTGAGTAGAAACATTTTTAGGGGACAACAAACTGAATACTCGCAGCTGGCTGGGGAATCACACCAGCAGGTTTGCACCAACTTTGACTTAAGTCAGCGATTCTTCTTCTCCAGTCTTCTTCTCCTGATATTGGTTTGTGTGTGTAAAGATTGATCTTCAGCTAAGAAAATCCTTCCGTCTGTTTTCTGGAGACATTCCATACCTGTTTCATTTTCAATGCCCTGTAACAAAGACAAATGGAAAATACCGTGATGAGGGGGGTAGAGATAATGGAACTAACAACCAGGAAGTCTGAATAAGAAAGAATAGAATGAACATGGTAATTTTGTTCATTTGTGGGAGGGGGTTTTGAGATAGGATTTCTCTGTGTAGACCTGGCTGTCATGGAACTAGTTTTTATAGACCAGGCTGGCCTTGAATTGACACACATGCATGAGCCTCTGCTTCTTGAGTGCTGGGATTAGAGGTGTGTGCTACCACAGCCCAGTGGTATATTTTTGTCCTCAAAACTTTTCAAAATGCTTTTGTCCAAACCAAGAAAAACATAACATCTGTGAGGTTGAGGGTCTATTGCAGACAGATGGGAATTACTTTGTATATATGCTGTGATAATCCTAGAAAGCAGGAACATTCTTGTTTTTATTAGTCTTTTACTTATTTTTTGGGTTTGTCTTCTGACCTGCAGGGCATGTGGTAGTCAGAGAATAATCTGTGGGGATTGGTTTACTCTTCCTACCATGTGGGTTTCAGGGGTCAGACTGAGGTTGTCAGGCTTGGCAGCCAACATTCTACATAGCCATAATACTCTTGGCAAGAGAAAGGAACATTACTATGAAATGTAACATAGAAAACTTACACAATTTTTCAACAAATGTCCTTTCCAGGAAAATGAAAAGTGGTACTAGTAAGTCCTCTTACTAGTTACTTGGCTCCCTTGAAACAGAGTATAGGCTAGTTTATCCTGTGTTTTTTAATCAGAAAACAAACAATCAAAAGAGCAAAGCCCTCCTAAAACAATTTTGTACTCATTTAAGATTTAAGCCAATCCTCATGAATCTCCCCAGCTAGCTTGCCCACATGGTTAGGAAAAATCTGACTAAAGGCAAGCTACAGGAGGCATTTCAGAACAATCATTTCTACAACATTCTACTGTACTATCTATGAATCTTATATAAAGAGAAGAATGTTTCCAAGGATACTTTTCACTCTGCCATTCTTTCTTTGAAGAGGACATTTCTATCCAACTGCAAACTGATCGCCCTGTTCAGTGTGGGGACGACACTGGCTAAGCTAACTGAGAGGTTTTCTCACCAGTCCCTTGACGACCACTGAGACTGTACCAGTTATACTGCCAGGGCTTGGAGGTTCAGACAGATGAGCCCTGCAGCTCCATTCTCCTCCAGTGCCTTCACCTCCCAATGCTAGTACTGCTTCCAACTTTTGTCCTCCTACTCTCCAGGCTGTCAAAGTTGGGCTCAGTTGTCCGGCGGGCCAGCATGTTAGTGATATCTCTTGCTCTGCCCCATCTCTAGCACATTTCAGAATGGACTGAGCTCTAGTCTATGCACATGGCCTGAGAGCAGATGGGTGTTGTAGGCCTACCTATATGTTGTACATTAGTCATTTCCCCTCCACATAGACAGCGGTATTAATGTGCTGAAGATAGATGACACCATTGTAAAGTAGTGAGACATGACTGAGCTGTCTAGCCCAAGTAGTTAGGCTGTTAACATCTTCCTTACTGACTCATTCTCATCGGTCCCAAACCAGGTCTGCAAATCTAGAGCACGGAGGAAGTGGAAGAATTTAAGCGTTGCTTCATGGTGGTCTGCCATAGGTGGAAATCCAGTGGTCTTGGGCCACAGTGAACAGTGTTTCCATGACGCTGATTTCACATATGAGCTATTTTGTCAGGGAACTTTTTCCATCTCTCACTATGACTGAGCTTCTAGGACATATCCACAGGGGTCGCTTGGGCTGGAAATAGGTTCTTGATCCCACATAGGTTTGTTCTAGTGTCTTTGGAAATATCAGTGCTCTTGACCTCTGAGTGCTGGCTAGGGCTCTGGTCCTTTCTTCAGTGATGATACTTTGGAGGCACTGGCAGTAGGAGGGAAGGTCTCCTCTTACCAGTAAAACCTCAATTCTTCCTCTTCATGTACTGTGTGTTTTTCTTGCAAGACATAGTCCTGCTAGGCCTGGAGGCTGCCTCCATCTCACCATAGAACAACACTCCAGACCTACATATAGGAATTTCATCCAAACAAAGAATTCACACGAATGCAGGAGCATTCAGGATGTGGCTGTATCTCTCTTTAATGCACAGAATAAAGAGAGCAATGACCTGGTCTTCTCTGAATGCAGATGAAGATCACAGTTCTGTTGCTAGCCACTTGAAGAGTGGAGATCCAGGATGTTTTCCTGTGTGGCATGCACTGTCCCAAGAGCTTTTATAGAAGATATGACAACTGCTCCATGAAGAACCATGGATCACCTCGAGGACCTGGGATTTTGGGGAATCGTGAACCCGGTTCAAAAGATGGCCTGTTCTGCTTCCCCTCAGTAGGAAGATCATGGCACTGAAACAGATTTCCTATGCATAAGTAAATATGGTGAGTGTTTGTATCTGTATATGTGTGTGTGTGTCTGTGTGTGTGTGTGCGTGTGTGTATATATGTGTTTGTTTGTCTCTGTGTGTGTATTTGTTTCTCTTTTTCTGTGTGTGTGTCTCTAACAATAATATATGAAATGAGACCTCAAACTGAAAAGTAAGAAGGGCATATGCAGGAGACCTGTATTTGAAAAAGGAACATAGGAGGTGAAGTAATGTGTTAATCAAAATGATGTAAGTCGAGACATTTAAATTGGTAACATACTTGTGCTAAGAAAAAAAATGCAAGTCTTTAGATAGGTTAAATCTTTTCTCCTTAATAGTCAGTTACCAAAACTCATCTATAAAAATGACAGTTAAATATATAAGGGTATTTAAATCTTTAATAAAAAAGAGAAGAAATGTCATACCTCTGTGATAAAGGTGACGTGCTCATGTATGTAATTTCCATAGTAAACTGTTCCCTCTGCATCACATCTGTTTAATATATGTGGACTAATACTAAGTATAAACAAAGATGGTGGTTGATGTTACTAAAGATTTTGACCCATTTTACAAATGTTATAGCATATATACATATAGTGGGAAAGGGGGAAACAAGAAATGATACAGCAAGGCTAACAGATTCTATAACATAAGTCACATTTTTGTTTACATTTTATATTTAAAATTAATGTAATAGAGTATTTTTGTAGATCAACAGATACACTTTACACCATTTTATAAAGTACCTTAAGATATGCAAACCAACATTAGTTTTATAAAGTTACTAAAATACATTATCTAGTGGAAAGACCCCGTTATCTCAATTTTATTAAAACATATTTAAGACACACACAGACACATGCATGCACGCCCCCCACACACATGCCCACACACACAAAACAACAACAGACAGAGTGATCACCATCAGCAGGAATGAGGACAAGGACAGGAAGATAAGTTTCCCTTTGACATAGTGACTTTTGAACTTGCTGTTTTTCAGCTCTTCTTCGTGTTTTCTTTCACATATTTGTCTTTTACATTGTCCTACAAGCATTCATTAATTTCTATTTTCATGAAATGCTTTGTATGCATAATAAAAATAAAGCAACATGAACATTTAGGAAAACAGGAGAAGAAAAGGAAAGAAACCTGTAATTTTCATATTTAGGAAATATAATTAACCATTCCCCAATCACATGTATCCATACTGCCTTCTTTGTTCCAGTCTCCATTTGAATTTTCCAATTTCTTTTTTCTGTTGTTCTACGTTTCTTTCTCCTGTTCCTTCTTACATTTTGTTCTGTCTAAAACTGGCCATATAAAAATGATGTCATTGCCTGGCTTTACCACACAGCTTCTGATGTCATCTAGCCCTTTTCAAATATTCAGTAATATAAACAATGTTACAATGTCAAATAATACAAAGATATCTTTGATGCTTGGATTCTTATTTCTCTATGATAAAAGATTTATTGCTTTTTAGTGCAATATCCAAAATCCTGATATTTCCTGGGCAATGTCTTTATTTGTAAGCTTTATTGGGATTTATCCCTAATTGAAAAAGACGAGTTTGGTTAACACTGAATTCACTGCTAACTTTTAGATGTGATATATCCAGTGGTCCCTTTCTATCTGATTTCATCGTTTATACAAATGAAGTCAAGTTTCATAATCTCTAGTAAAAACATGGGGTCATAGTATGTCTTCTTTACTGCCAACAACATGTCTACCATATGTTATTGGTAGTTGGGGTGTTAAATTTTTGCAGTTGTTTTCCTCAATGCTGAATAATAGCTCCCAATAATAAAGATTTTCTACCATTATGTTGGATACATTCTTACTATGCGGAGAGTTGCTTTTGCTGTATAGAAACTTTCAAATTTCATTGTAACTCAAATCATTTTCACAGTCTCTGCTCAATATTCTTCACAATTTCTGCTTATTTAACCCTCACAATCCCAAGGGAGACTATTATTGTCTCTGATGCTTTTAGAAGTTCTGTATCTATTCATGATCACAGACACAGACAACATTTATTGCAGAGGTCAGATGGCTCTAACATTAATGGATTTTCAATCTTAGATATTTGTCTAAGAAGGTTCTGGTGTTTTGAAACTAAGTGTTTCTTAAAGGAAGTTTCTCTTTTTCTCAAACTATTGCAAGTTCAATAGTGCAGAGGATACCAAGTTCTGAATTACAGCTGTAAGAGAGAGTCCAGAGAACTGGTAGTAGCCCCAAAGCACAACAAACAAGCCATCTTTTTTTCCATTCTCAGGACACCTCCCCTTCACTGCCACATTGGGAAAAGTATCTCAAATTCACGATTAATCACTAGTTAATCACTAATGAAAGACTGAAATACTCTGACTACTAAACCCAGATAACATGCTAAAAAAATACAACAGTAGATGTTTAGACATGTCCATCCATGAGCTGGGTATATCAGTTAGCTTGGTAAATACACAAAATTGCATGTAACTCCAAAAATATAATCAAATTATTTCTTATACATATTTTAAAAGAATAATCTAAACTCTAAAAAGTCTCTTGTGCTTTTGATGTATGGGAATATCACAGAAATGCTGGTCTCAAAGAATCTGGGGCTATATGGGATTGTCACAATAATTAAGCAGCTCAAAAGTCTATACATAGTTCTTAAATGAATGAAGAATAAGACAGCTGTCAACAACTCAGTGTCATTGACAAATGTCTATGAATATACAAGTCCTAGAGCAGCAGAGTAGTCAAGGTCATAATAAACCTGCCATTTTCATAACACTAGTTACTAGCTGAGGCATATTTCCAAAGTAAGTTATAAAACAGTCATCAAGGATAGACTGAACTCCTACAATGTAAGGAATTAAAACTCCTTAGAATAAATCAACTTCTTAATAACTCAAGACTTCCCCTTTCTCCTACAGGTTTATGTTTCTCCATCAGAGTCAATACGAATTCATTTAGGGTGACCAAAAACTCTGAACAATGTTTGTGCCTGAGGATTCAAAGGGGGTGGTGGTGTTGGACATGTCAGGAAGTGCTGAATCCTTTCCAGGTGGAAGAGAAGTATCAGGCAAAAATCTTAAGCAGAAGCAGACTGATATATTGAAGGACGTCAAGAAGGACAATTAGTGTGGGAAAAGTGACTTTGAGTATGTGAGAATAGTCAAGGCAGTCATAAGGTCCTGCCATGCAGTACAGAACCACACTAGAGTATGATGGTCTGAAGTTTTAGGAGCAAAATGCTATCCCTGAGATGACTATAAAAAACAGACTCAAAGGAGGGATTAGATTAATTAGTCCATATCAAAAAGCAGGGACAGTGGTATGGTTCCTATGTCCTCTGAAAACAGAGTGAACAGGAATTTGTCATAGACTTCAAGAAAGGTAAGAGGAAAATTGGAGTCAATGCAGGTGAAGAGGGCCAAGAAAGGCTCACATTAAAAACAGACTGGTTTGTTTTAGTCATTGTTGAATGCCTGTATTCCATCACTAAGTGAAAGAAATCCGGTGGAATGATCTGTTTTACATGGCTAGGATAGTGACCATAACAAAGTGGTGAAGACTAGGAAAAGATTACACAACAGACATGCATCCACTGTCTGATTTAATCCTGCAGAATAACATCCTGCTGAAAATGAAGGCAAAATTCCAATGGTAAATGTCTTTGAGTCACATCTAATTCACATATCTAAAAGTTACAGAATGATCTCCTGTTTACGTCTTCTTATGCCTCTGATGAAGGTATATTTTACTGTTAAAATAACCTCCCTGGCGGCCCACCCCCACCCCAGAACTCCCTGGGGTGGCACCTGATCCCGCTGCTCCTGTGTCTTGTCCCCATCAAGAGCACCCTTGGAGCTCTAATACACCCCCACCCATCCCCACCACAAGCCCGCCACCCCTACCCTATGCCAAACCCTGCCCACTGTCCAGCAGCTGTGGTTGAGCACTGGGACAGAGGGTGGAGCCAACAGTCCACCCTACTTCAAAGACTTCTGGGAGCAACTCTGAACAAAGGAGACCTGCCTATCCACGCGGGACCACCAATAATTTCCACCTGCTTGGTCTCTGACCCCATCTCCAGTCCTCTGCTGGAGTCCCAGGCCCCTCCCAGAGATCCGTCTGTCTCTGCAGGTCCACTCTGAATTCCCGCCAGCAAGAACCTTGACCCCCAAAGCAAGGCCTCTGCTAAAGAAAGAGGCCTCAGCTGGAGAGTCCCAGTTTCCAGTGAGATCCCACTATCCTGCAAAACCTTCCCAAGTTTCAGCTCAGCCTTTGTCCTCTTCTGCCAGCCATTGGCTAGAGGTGAGTCTAGGCCGTCTCAGGGCAGCATCTGCCCTACAACCTCACACTTCCCACCCCCGAACACCCTGGGTTGGCCCTGATCCTGCTGCTCCTGTCTTCTGTTCCCATAGAGAGCACCCTTGGAGCTCTGATACAACCCTACCCATCCCTATCGCGAGCCGGCCCCCCCCTACCCTGAGCCATACACTGCCAACTGTCCAGCCGCTCTGGTTGAGCACTGGGACAGAGGATGGAGCCAGTCCACCCTACTTTGGAGGCTTCTCGGAGCAACTCTAAACAAAGAAGACATGCCTATCCACGCGGGACCACCCATAATTTCCACCTGCTTAGTCTCTGACCCCACCTCCTGTCCTCTGCTAAAGTCTTTGGCCCCTCCCAGAGATCCCCCTATCTCTGAGGGTCAACTCTGAGTTCCCTCCAGCAAGAACCTTGGCCCCCAAAGCAGGGCCTCTGCTAAAGAAAGAGGCCTCAGCTGGAGAGTGCCAGTTTCCACTGAGATCGAACTATACTGCAGAAACTTCCCAAGTTTCAGCTCAGCCTTTGTCCTCTTCCTCCAGCCACTGGCTGGAGTCATTGGCTAGTGGCATCATCTACTGGATCCTCAGCCCTGACCCCATCCTTGGGTCCCTGTCTGTGGAGAGACCTCTTAGAGAGCTTGGACCATCCAGCTCTACAGATATTGAATCTCTGACCCACATAAGCCTACCAGGGAAGTACCATAGAGAAAGGAAGAGACCCCCCCCCCAAACAACTACTGGAAGAAGCTATGGGAAGACACCGGAAAGATAAGCATGACACCACCAGAATCTAGAGAATCTACACCAACTAGAATGGAACACAACAACAAAGCAGAGGAAGCAGAAGGGAACAACTTGAAAATTACCATCATAAAAATGATAGAGGCCCTCAAAGAAGATGTGAGAAAATCCCTTAAAGAAATGGAGGAAAAAACAAACAAAAGAGTGGAAGAAATGAATGAATTCCTTAAGGAAAGCAAAGAAAGTACAGAAAGCCAAGAAAAAATAATTATGCAGGTGAGGTAAACGGTTCAAAACTTGAAAACTGAAATAGAGGAAATAAAGGCAACACAAACCGAAGAAATGCTGGAAATAGAAAAACTGGGCAAAAAAATCGGGAACAACAGACGCAAGCAAAACCAACAGGATTAAAGAGATGGAAGAGAGAATCTCAGGCACAGAAGATAAACTAGAAGAAATAGATTCATCGACCAAAGAAAATCATAAATCCAATAAATCCTTAATAGAAAACATCCAGTAAATGTGGGACACCATGAAAAGTCCAAACCTAAAAATAATAGGCATAGAGGAAAGTGAGGAAGCCCAGCTCAAAGATGCTGAAATCATATTCAACAAAATCAACGAGGAAAACTTTCCCAATCTAAAGAAGGACATGCCCATGAAAGCACAAGAAGCAAACCGAACACCAAATAGGCTGGACCAAAGAAAAAAGACCCGTCAACATATAATAATCAAACACCTAGATTACAGAATAAAGAAAGAAAATTAAGAGCAGTGAAGGAAAATGGACAGGTAACATATAAAGAAAGACCTATAAAAATTACATTTGACTTCTCCATGGAAACCCTCAAGGCCAGAAGGTCCTGGATTGATGTTCTAAAAGTATTAAGAGAACACAAATGCAAGCCTAGACTACTATATCCAGCAAAACTCTCAATCACTATAGATGGAGAAAACAAGATATGTAAAGACAAAACTAGATTTTCCCAATATGTATCTACAAATCCAGCCCTACAGAAAGTATTGGAAGGAAAACTCCAACCCAAGGAAGGTACCTACGCCCACAAAAATGTAGGCAACAGATAATCCAACTACACCAGAAACCAAGGGTAAAGCAGAACTAATATATTAACAATACCACTGCCAACAACAAACCTAAATCAAACAAGCATCAACAATCAATGGTCCTTACTCACATTCAACATTAATGGTCTTAACTCACCTATAAAAAGACACAGACTAACAGAATGGATACAAAGACAGAATCCATCCTTCTGCTGCATACAAGAAACACATCTAAGCTTCAAAGATAGATAATACTTCAGGGTAAAGGGTTGGGAAAAGATTTTCCAATCAAATGGAACCAAGAAGCAAGCAGGCGTGGCTATCCTTATATCTAACAAGTTAGACTTCAAACCAAAATGAATCAAAAGAGATGAAGATAGTCATTTCGTATTCATCGCAGGAGAAATCCATCAACACAAAGTCTCAGTTCTGAACATCTATGCCCATAATACAAAGGCACCCACATTCATAAAAGAAACACTGCTAAAACTCAAAGCTCATATAAAACCTCACACACTTATAGTGGGAGACTTCAATACACCACTCTCAACACTAGACAGGCCCAGAAACTCAAGAAAGAAATAAAAGAACTAACAGAAGTTATGTCTCAACTGGGGTTAACAGACATCTCTAGAACATTCCAACCAAAGACAAAAGAATAGCCTTCATCTCTGCTCCACATGGAACCTTCTCTAAAATCGATCACATACTAGGTGGCAAAACAAACCTCAACAGACACAAGACACTAGGAATAGTCCCCTGTATCTTATCAGACCAACATCCTTTAAAATTGGAATTCAACAACACAAATAGCAGAAAACCTGCAAACTCATGGAAACTGAACAATGTGCAATTGCACCACTCCTGGGTCAAAGAAGAAATAAAGAAAGAAGTTAAGGACTTTCTAATATTCAACAAGAATGAGGACACAACATACCTGAACTTATGGTACACCTTAAAATCACTGTTATTAGGGAAGTTCATTGCACTAAGTGCCCATATGAAGAAAACAGAGGATAGTCACATAATAGAATTAACAGCGCATTTGAAAGCCTTAGAAAAGCAAGAAGCAAACTCACCCTGTAGTAGAAGACACCAGAAGATAATCAATTTGAGGGCTGAAATTAACAAAATAGAAAACAGGAAAACAATACAAAAAAATCAATGCAACAAAGAGTTGATTTTTTAGAAAATCAACAAGAAGACAAACCTTTATCCAAATTATCGAAAAAGCAGACAGAGAACATGTAAATTAACAAAATCAGAAACGAAAGGGGGAACATAACAACGGACACAAAGGAAATCCAGACAATTTTCAGGTGGTACTTTGAAAACCTGTATTCCACAAAAAATTGAAAATTCAAAGGAAATGGACAAATCTCTGGAAATTTACCAAAATTAAATCAAAAACAGACAACTTAAATAGACCTATAACCCACAATGAAATAGAAGCAGTCATATTAAGCCTTCCAATCAAAAAAAGTCCAGGGCCAGATGGCTTCAGTGCAGAATTCTACCAGGCATTCAAGGAAGAACTAATACCACTACTCCTCAAAATGTTCCACAAGATAGAAACAGAAGGTTCAGTGCCAAACTCTTTTTATGAGGCCACAATAACTTTGGTACCCAAGCCTCAGAATGACACAACTAAGAAAGAAAACTACAGACCCATATGCCTGATGAACATCGCTGCAAAAATACTCAATAAAATACTGGCATACCAAATTCAAGAATACATCAGAGATATCATCCACCATGACCAAGTAGCCTTGATCCCTTGATGGTTTAACATATGAAAATCTATCAATGTGATCCACCATAGAAACAATCTGAAAAAGAAAAACCATATGATTGTCTCCCTAGATGCTGAAAAAGCCTTCTACAAAATTCAACACCCTTTTATGATAAAGGTCTTGGAGAGGTCAGGGATAACAGGAACATACCTAACATAATAAGAGCAATATACAGCAAACCAACTGCCAACATCAAACTGAATGGAGAGAGACTTATGCCAGTTCCTCTAAATTCAGGAACAAGACAAGGCTGCCCTCTCTCCCCATATCTCTTCAATATTGTATAGTTGTAGCTAATGCTATAAGACAACAAAAGGAGATCAAGGGGATCCAATTTGGAAAGGAAGAAGTCAAACTGTCTCTATTTGCAGATGATATGATAGTTTACATAAGTGACCCAATAAACTCTACCAGGGAATTACTACAGCTGATAAACACCTTCAGCAAACTAGCAGGACACAAGATAAACTCAAAAAAATCAGTAGCCCTACTTTTTTCAGACGACAAAGAGACAGAGAAAGAAATCAGAGAAATATCACCCTTTACAATAGCCACAAGCAACATAAAGTATCTTGGTGTAACGCTTACCAAACAAGTAAAAGACCCATATAATAAGAACATTGTGGCTCAAAAGAAAGAAATTAAAGAAGATACCAGAAAATGGAAAGATCTCCCATGCTCTTCGATAGGTAGGATAAACATAGTAAAAATGGTAATCTTGCCAAAAGCAATGTACAGATTCAATGAAAGGCCCATTAAAATCCCACCACAATTCTTCACCGACCTTGAAAGGATAATAATCAACTTTATATGGAAAAACAAAAGACCCAGGATAGCCAAAACAACCCTATACAATAAAAGACTTCAGGAGGCATCACCGGCCCTGACTTTAAGTTCCACTACAGAGCTATAGTTTTGAAAACTGCCTGGTTTTTGCATAAAAATATGCAGGTAGACCAATGGAATCGAATTGAAAATCCTGATATTAACCCACACACCTATGAACACCTGATTATCGACAAAACAGCTAAAATTATATAATGGGGCGAGGACAGCATCTTCAAAATTGGTGCTAGCACAATTGGATGAGGGTGTGTAGAAGACTGCAGATAAACCCATGTCTGTCTCCATGCACAAAACTCAAGTCCAAATGGATCAAAGACTTCAACATCAATCAAGCCACATTGAACCTCTTAGAAGAGAAAGTAGGAGGTACCCTTGAACAAATTGGTATAGGAGCCCACTTCCTGAACATAACTCCAGGGGCACAGACACTGAGAGAAACAATTAATAAATGGGACCTCTTCAAACTTAGTAGCTTCTGTAAGGCACAGGACACTTTCCACAACACCAAACGGCAGCCCACAGACTGGGAAAAGATTTTCACCAATCCTATATCCGACAAAGGGCTGATCTCCAAAATATACAAAGAACCCAAGGAACTAGTCAACAAAACACCAAATAACCCTATTAAAAATAGGGTACAGAACTGAAAAAAGAATTCTCAATAGAGGAAATCAAAAAGGCTGAAAGGCACTTAAGAAAATGCTCCACATCCTTAGCTATCAGGGAAATGCAAATCAAAACAACTTTGAGAATCCATCGTACTCTTGCCATAATGGCTAAAATTAGAAACACAAATGATGACTCATGTTGGAGAGGATGTGGAGAGATGGGAATACTCCTCTGCTGCTGGTGGGAATGCAAACTCATACAAGCATTTTGGAGATCAGTATGGTGGTTCCTCAGGAAAATGGGAATTAGTTTACCACAGGACCCGGCAATCCCCCTCTTAGGCATATACCCCAATGATCCACATCCATGCAACAAAGACATCTGTTCAACTCTGTTCATAGCAGTACTATTAGTAATAGTAAGAACCTGGAAGCAACCTAGATGCCCCTCAATTGAAGAATGGTTAATGAAGATGTGTCACATCTGCACAATGGAATACTATTCTGCAGAAAAAAATAATGGTATCTTGAAATTCGCAGGCGAGTGGGTGACACTTGAAGAAACCATCCTGAATGAGGTAACCCAGGCACAAAAATAGGAACACAGTATGTACTCGCCCACATATGGATTTTAGACATAGAGCAAAGTATAACCAGTCTATAATTCATACCTCCAGAGGAACAAGGATACAAGTTGTATTCTAAGTGATTCATATAAAGTCCCTCACAGAACAGGGAAGGGAAAAGTTCCCCAGAGCACAGGGGAAGTGGGGGGGGCAGCAAATGGAGAGAGACATTGGAGAAAATGAGGGGGAGGAAAGGAAAACACATGCAACCAGGAAGATTGAGCCTGGTTAGGAGAAGAAGACAGGAAGAGACAGAGACAGAGACAGACAGACAGAGAGAGAGAGAGAGAGAGAGAGAGAGAACATGAAAGAGGGAGCCATTATTGGTTTGAAGATAAAATTGAACACAAAGAAAGGTCTAGAGAACTATAAGACTGCTGCCAACTAACAATTTGAGCTTCCATGGAAAGGCTACCATAAATGCCCTTCCGGGATAGTGAAATCAACAACTTATCCATGGAGCCCTCAACTAATGTCTGTTGGAAACAGGAGCAAGCACACATACATAAACACTGAGTCGAAGCAGAACCCAGATGCAGATGGAGAGGACAAGACCAGGTGGCAGAAACACATAGAGACAGCTTACCTGAACAAGGAAGAGTTTAACGGGTCACCAGACTGATAGCTGGGAAACCAGCATGGGACTGACTCAGGCCCCCCTGAATATGGGTCTCAGCCAGGAGGACTGAGCAGTCTAAGGGACATCAGACTTTGGAGCCAGGATGTATCCCTGGTGCACAAAGAACCTTGGGAACACATCCCCCATGGAGGGATAACTGCCTTAATCTAGAGACAGGAGAGAAGCCCTAGTCCCTACTTCACATGACCTGTCCGATCTACATGACCCCAACTGAATTGCATTCCCCTACATATGGAATTGGGGTGGGGGATGGGAGAGGAAGGTGGTTAGGGTGCATGTGAGAGGGCAGAGAGGGTAAAAGGGAGTGAGGGAGGAAAGGAGGAAGGGAGTTTGAAAGGGAGGGAGAGGGAACTGGGATCGACATGTAAAATAATAAAATAAAAATAAAAATGAATAATTAAAAAAATAATAACCTCCCTAGATAAAATGATGCATGACACACAGTGCACAGATTGATACCTTGGATGGGCTGACAGTTCATGGGTGGTCTGATCACTGCCCTGAAAACATGAACTCTCCATTCTATATTGCCCTTCCGATTCTTTCAGCTGTTGCTTTAAAGACTTCCCAGGGCTCTCTAACCCCTGAACTGGATTTTCACGATCTTTACTTTCTTCACTCTCTGGCAGAGAAGACACCTCGATCTCATGACTGATGTCTGTGTCACAGAAACAGAGTCAAAGGCACACTTTGGTCAAGATTTCTTGGTGACAAAGCAGAATTACTTGTGTGTACAGAAAATACTTGTTATATTTATACGCATACTATATTGATGATATTTTATTCTCATTAAAAAATACGGTGTGTCTCAAGATCCCCTTTTCAATCATCATGGTTGTAGAATCAAGAAATATATCATTTTTACATCATTACGTTTAAAGCAATTTAGAAACAAAATATGAGAAATGATAAAAACAAAAGAGACGAGGAGTCTGGACTTTCACTTCAACGAGGAGAAAACTGAATAAGATATCCATGAAAGCCACAATGTCCTCAAATGTACAGTTTTAAGAAAACCACATCTGCAAATATTTGGTATTCAATACTGTAATGTGTTCCACACTTATAATTTACCATTGTTCTGTAAAGGAGCCTGAGAGCAAAAGGACAAAAACACTGCTTCCTCTCCTGCCACCTTTTCTTCTGGAAACTCAAGGTTCACAGCATCTTCTTGCTGTCTGTGATCCTATTGACAACAGAAGATGACATGAATATTCAATCTAGTACTTTGCAAAGTGTGTTAAAACAATTAAAGAACTTTGAATTAAGTTTATTTCTTAAACCCCAACAATTGTGCTGCTCTGAATCAAACACTGTTTTCTTTTGATAAGTGACTGACTGTCATACTCATGGGAATGAAATTGTATTAGCAATTCTCTGTATATCCAGAGCAATGCTCACTTTCCAAAAACAACTGTTTCATATAAATTTCACTTTAAAGCCCTTTGAAACTTTAGTGTAAGCAACTAGTTTTTATCATCAATACTTGACAACATAAATTTTGTTTGCTTCTGGATGATTGGTTTAAGCAGGTAAATGACAGGTATACTGCTCATTAAATAAACACTCTATGTATACATTGAAGAATCTGTACACACACACATATTAACAGAGGGAGAGAAAGAAAGAGAGAGGAGAGAAAGGAGAGAGAGAGAGAGAGAGAGAGCGTGCATCTATGGTCTCAGGGTTCATTAGCTAGGTGAGGAAATGAGAGAGAGAGAGAGCGCATCTATGGTCTCAGAGTTCATTAGATAGCTGAGGAAATAAGACTATTCCAGAAGTAATACCTTGAAGTCTGAGTACTATGACAGTGATTCAGGAGTGCAACTGAGAACTGGGGAGAACCCAGATTTGAGCTGGGCCATGGTTAATAGTTTAGAACAATGACTTTCTGAAAAGGCTCTGTGACAGGACCTATGATCTAAGGAGTAAAACCAATGACCTGTGGACATGGGCTTATATTCGATAAAATGGAAAATAAAGCTAGTTCAGTAAAGTATACCTAAATTACAAGGGGAAAGAGTTTTGACTTGTTGGACAAGAGGAGTATTGGATGCTATGAAAACCAGTGAGCAACAGGATTAAAAAGTATGTTCTAAGAGGCTATTTTAATTGGTCACTACTCTCTTTATTAGGTGTCCTCTACCACATGCCTACCTTCAGAATGTTTCTTATTTCCTTGCTTGTGTGAGTACATGCATGTTTGTGAATATACACTTTATATAGGGAGCATGGGCGTGGAAGTCAGGCCAATAGCAGATGTTTTCCTCTTTCAGTTTCTCAAGACATTCGGAATTTTTCTATTAGGCTAGACTGGTTGGTCAGCAAGTCCCAGGGATCCTCCTGTCTCCACCTCCCTCAAACTGGCATTACAGGACATGCCTCCATTGCTATGAGTTTGAAAGTATTAATCTCAGGTCCTCTTCTTGCATAGAGAGAACTTGATTGAGCCATTCTCCAGCCCCTCAAGGACACTTAAACAGGTGACACTTACCTATTACTTCCTAGGTAAAATAATAAAATCATCAGATAATATCATAATTTAATGCCTAATATTGTTACATATTTACCCAATTCAATCATCAATACCTACTGAGTCTTTATCATGTACAATCCAATTGCTGTGCTAGAAACATGAAATAAATATAGACTTCTCTGATTTGAAAGTTTGGAGTTTATGGAAGAGGTAGATCAATAATATCGAAATGAAAAGTCAGGAAACACAAACATATGCTTAACAGAGAGCTTTGAATCATGAAAGAAAGAACGCTAAATAGGCATCTGGGCTAAGAGCGCCTTAGAGGGATAGAGGGAAAATGTTTAAGGCTATGAATCCAGGAGAAGATGACACAAGAAAGTAACATTAAACCAACGGGAACAAGAAACAGGACTAAGTAAAAAAGACTGGAGGAGTATGATTACCGCTAGGAAAACGGAATATCATTGAACAAAGACCAGGAGTGAGAGTTTCATCTCAGTTCTCTGGCTGAGTTTCTCAGTTCATCTGGCTGAGACTCTGATGCATTGCAATGCTAACCTGATACTCCAGGACTCGGCATGGTCGGCAGTTATGGCTGTAGTTGAACATTATTTCAAGTTGTGTTACTTTTGTTTGTGCTGCATTTGTTTAACTCAGAGAAGCTATATTATAATGCCTGTTTAAAATACCTGGTGGTCCTAATAAAGAGCTGAATAGTCAATAGGGAAGCAGAAGGAACAGAGGAAGGGCATGGCATGCAGAGTATAAATAGAAGGAGAACTAAGGAAGGAGCCGCAAGAGGACAAGGAGAAGATGACATCAGGGCCCATCTGCCCAATGGCCCAGCCACCCAGCAGCCCAGCCACGAAAAAAAAGACGACAGAAAGTGAGATATGCAGAAGTAAGAAAGATAAAAGCCCAGAGGAAAAGGGGAGAAGGGTAAGAAACAAGTGAAGGTAAGGCCAGATCCTCAGAACTAAGAATCAGCCTGAGTCTTTGATTTATTTTGGAGTGGAATGTCGGGCTGTGGAAAAAGCCAAAAGAGTGAACAAGGAAAACATCATAGGATATATAGATAAATGGCTGTGTTGAAAGCACTCATTACCCAATGTGCAGAGGACAGTTTAGAGATCAGTGTTGAAATGTCTGTCTTTAGAAGAGCCTGCTTATAAACTTTTCTCTGGGCAATAATTCAGAAACCCAACAAAGAGCTCTCTGTGCTAATGTAGACCTTCCCTAATGGTAACTGTGTTTCACCATTGATATACAGAAAAGCATTATAGTCTAGTTCCTGTGAACTCTTGTGGAGGTTGCCTATCTGCCACTTGAAATCTTTGTGGAGTCCTAGGTGCAAGTGAACGCTGTTGGTACACAATGGGAACATGTTATTTCCCTCTCAGTGGAAGAAATAAGTGTGTCAGATGAATCTACCGGAAGAGGAAATGGTCTCCTGCTTCCCTTGGGACTTCCCTTTCAAGTCCTTCCAAGGCTGACTTTGCTGTGTGTGCTCTTGCTGTGATGGATACTACTCCTATATACAACTACACATCTTGAAAATTTACCTAAGCATTTTAACAGAAATGAATTCCAGAAGCTACTCAAATAAATGAAGGTGCCTTTTACCATATTTTTCTACAACTTGCAATTTACAATACACTATTGGAAATTCAACAATATGTGCTTTATTTCTGAGACATGGCTATTAAGTTATATTATGTTGTAGATATCATTTTACCTGATTTTAAGAACACTTTATAAAATTACTATAGTCCAAGAAAACAAACACAGATGATACTATGTGATAATAAGTTATGTGCAGACAACTAATTATCTTCTTTAAAATAAAAAGTGAGACCCATTGCCTTAAGAGACCAAGGGTATAGTTCAGTGATAGACTGCTGTCCTACAGAGTACCTTTGTTCATACTCCAGTAAACAAAAGGAGGAAAGTATCTATACAATTAAATACAATTGATGCATTTGCTTAATATTTGACATTCATGTACACTTCCTGACTTAATAAACCATCTTAGAGAGTCACATACTGCTCAAATCTCCATTACTACATACATTTTGCAGCTACTTATTGGCGGGGTGCTTGTTACCTACCCAAATATACATGGAACATATATCTACGAAGGAACACCAAGAAATTCAAAGTGCAATTTTTTAAGGACAAAAAATTCCAAAACCACAAATGAAGAAAGTTATCTCTCTCTTTGTTTAGCCATGGGTGGCCTGGAATTACTGTGCAGACACAGTGGCTGAGGATTCACACCAATTCACCTGCCTCTGCCACTGAGCATGCCCAACCATCCTTGCAAGGACATTTCTTAATGTAGCTCACTCCTCGATATTTTTGCTTTTTGCTTTCAAAATCAGACAGCATTAATTTAAACATAGTAAACTCATTATTTTTTTTGAAGAGTTTAAAAGGATGTTTTGTTAGAATCCTTAACAGAAAGAAGTAAAATGAAGAAATAGGCTGCAAAAGAGAAACAGCAGAAAGAAACAAGAAATGTTAGAATAGTTCAATTATATGCATAGTAAGAATGTTAAAATATAAAGAGTACACTAAAAGTATACACTAAATATGAATTTCATGCCTGAAAATAAGATACTAAGATAGAAAAGTTAATTAAGTAGTGATTAAAGCAAAGTTTATGCAAAGTAAATACTGTTTAACAGGATGGTAAGCTGTTTACACTCATTCTTGGAATGTCAGCCTTGGAATTACATTGTACACACCAGAATTCTCTTTCTTGCTTATTTTATTTTCATAATAAAAGGACAACAGTTCATCAAAACATGCATGCAAAGACTATTAACAAAATTGAATTTTTTAATTAAAATTTTGATTTCTTTTAAATACTCTTAAAACATTATTAATCTAAAGGAAAGGTGTCAAAAGATTATGAATGGAATCTTAATTCCTTCTTCCTCAACATATGAAATCCATCTGCAGAAAATTCATGTTTCTCTTTGACATGAAATCAATCCCTTATCAGGGAGAGATTGATAATCTTAATTATAAAAAATGATGCCTTCATTTCTATTTCCTATTTATAGTGAAATATATAATGAAGTGTGTTTACCCCCTAAAATGGCACCTACTCTTTACCTTGATAATATCTCATGACTATATCAAATATCCTGAAAAAAAACATCACAAGAAGTGAAGTTCAAAACTGACACCTAGGGAGGTCTACCACACCTCTCTACAAAATGGGCATCTATAGTAGTATCCTTTCTATTATATGCAACCATATTTTCTGTGGCCTATCCATGCACACTTTTAACAACATCCAGCTTAGTGTTCTGCAGAGCAACTCATAACCCTACTAACTTTTAAAATACCATTTCATGTTAACTAGCTCCTCTCTGTCAAAAGCAATGCTTGTGCCTTCTGCTCTGCTGGAGATGCAATGGATCTGAGTTCCTTTGTTCTTTCTCTGTGCTCACAGATATTGAATCCAAGAAGACCTTAAACATACCAGCAAGCACTGAGTCACTGAGTCACTGAGTCCCATCCCTAGCACTAATTCCTTTTGTTCCCAAATGGATATCAGATAAAAAGCTAACAGTTCATTTAAAGCTTAGAATTCAGGATACCTTTTCAATGCAGTTCTATACAAAAGAGATTCAGGAACACATGCATGCCTGGTTCTGCTCAGTAAACCATTAGCACTTTAAACTTTGGCACCTCTTGTCCAAAACCACGCTTTTTGTTTTTTGTTTTGTTACAATATCAATCCCAGTTCCCTCTCCCTCCCATCCTCTCCAGACCCCTTCTCCCCCATCTACTACTATCCAGAGAGAGTGAGGCCTTCCAGGAGGGATCATCAAAATCTATCAAGTCTTTTGTGGTAGGGCCTAGACTCTCCCTCATGTCTCTAGGTTAGAAGAATATTTCTTCATGGGGAATGTGTTCCCGAAATCCTTTCGTGCACCAGGGATACATCCTGGATCCACTGTCATAGGTCCCATAGACTGCTCAGGACTTCTGAGACCTGAATCCAGGTGGGTCATATATTGGTTTCTCAGCTATCATTCCGGGGGGCCATGAGCTCCTCCTTGTTCAGGTGAGATGTCTCTGGGGGTTTCTGTATCCTGGTCTTGAACACTTTGCTCATTACTCTACCCTCTCTGGAACTGGATTTCAGGCTCAGGGAGTAACATTTTACCTCTGCAATACAGGAGCACTCTTCAGATACTGCTGTTTGAAGTGGTCCAATTATCACCTGGAAAGGCTCTTTGTTGTTACCTAGCAGAAGATATAGCACATGTGAGGCAACACTGTACATGCATAAGTAATACTGTCAGAGGTAACTTTTCCAACAAGTGGTATTTTAAAACAAGACACATTTTAACTTATTCCAAATTTAGTGTCTATTGTGCAAAGTAACTGTCTCAGATCAATTTCAAAGACTGGATATTTCCATTCAATGGAAGAGTATACATCAGTGATTTCCACCCCAACACAAAAAATATATTCACATAGTTATCCACTAAATACATGATTGCAAAATTCTAATAAACCTTCCACAAATGAATCTTCACGATTTTTAAAAACAGGGACATAGTTCATTGGTAGGGTATTTTGGCTAATATGTCCAGGACCTGGGATTCAACACTAGTGCCAAAAAAAAAAAAAAATAATTGATTTTAATCATGTCTTCCTTTGTCTTTTCCTCTGTTCAGAAAGAGTGATCATTACTTACTAAACCACTTTATTACCTACTAATAGAACAATCAATTCTCACTACAAAACACTGTAGGGGCTATCTGAAGACTATATCAGAATGCATGCAAATACAAGTTAAATCTTATCAAATTAAGATGCCAAAGAAGTCTTGAAATGAAAACTTAGCTTCCTTATTAAGTGATTCTTCAACTCTGATATTTTCAGAAGAGCAATTCTATTGAGGACTTAAAAATTACCCATTCCTAATTGTAAGTACCTAAATGTGAGAAAGGAAATATACAGTAACCCAACAGCCAACATCAAACTAAATGGAGAGAAACTCAAACCAATCCCACTGAAATCAGGAACAAGACAAGGCAAGGCTGCCTGCTCTTTCCATGCCTATTCAACATAGTACTGAAAATTCTAGCTCTAACAGGATGGCAACAAAGGAGATCAAAGTCATACAATTTGGAAAAGAAGAAGTCAAATGTTCCCTGTTTGCTGATGACATGTTAGTATATATTAGTGACCTCAAAAATTCTAAGAGATAGCTCTTACATCAGCTTCAATAATATGGCAGAATACATGGTTAACTTTAAAAAATCAGTAGCCATTCTATATACAGATGACAAACAGGCTGAAAAGGTAATCAAAGAATCATCATTGTTCAAAAAAGTCACAAATAGCATAAAATGTATTGGGGTTTTTGTAACCAAACAAGTGAAATAAATGTATGACAAGAACTTGAAGTCTCTAAAGAAATTACAGAAAATTCTTGGATATGAAGGATGAACATGCTGAAAATGGCCAAAAGTAATTTACAGATTCCACGTGATCTCCTTCATAGTCCCAGCACAAATCTTCACAGAATTTGATCAAAAAATACTCAACTTTAAATGGAAAAACACAAAACTCAGGATAGCCTAAACAATCCTGCAAAATAAAGGATCTTCTGGGGACATCATCATCCCTGACTTCCAGCTCTACCATAGAACTATAATGATGAAAACACTTTGGTATTGGCATAAAAACAGAGAGGAGGACCAAGGGAATCAAATCCAAGAGACTGATATCAACTCACAACCCATGAACACCTAATTTTTGACAAAGAAGCTAAAGATATAAAATGGAAGAAAGAAAACATATTCAACAAATGGTGCTGGTATAACTGGCAGACAACATGTAGAACACATATAGATTAATATCTATCGCCATGCATGAAACTCAAGTCCAAATGGATCATAGACCTCAATTATAAATCCATCCACACTAAACCTCAAAGAAGAGAAAGTAGAAATACATTTGAATGCATAGTCACAGGAGACCACTCCCTAAGTACACCACCAGTTGTACAAACTCTGAGAGCAACAATTAATAAATGGGACCTCCTGAAACTGAGAACCTTGTAAACGGAAAGAAGACAGTCAACATGACAAAACGGTTCCCTAGAGAATAGGAGAAGTCTTCACCAACGTCACATGTCACAGAGGACTGCTTTCCTAACTATACAAAGATCTTAAAGAACTAGATATTAAACTACCAAATAATCCAATTAAAAAATATGGTAGAGATCTCAGCAGAGAATTCACAACAAACAATCTCAAAAGGCAGAAAGACACTTAAAGAAATGCTCAACATCCTTAACAGGGAAATGCACATAGAAATCACTCTGAGATTCCATCTTACAAGGATCAGAATGGTTAAGATCAAAACCACTAACGATTGATGCAGTTTTTCTAGCTCGGTTTTAAGTGGTAAGTCCTGAATTTCCTGCTCAAGTGCCCACTTTTCCTTCTCTTCCAGTTTGAGGATATCAATTTCTTTTTTAAGCTCATTAATCTGAAGAGTAATTTGTTCGAATTTCAAATCAATATGTCACTGCTATAAATCTCTTAGCTCAGAAATTTCTAAAGTTAGTTGATTCTGCTTACTCATCAAGTTGTGGTTTTCACACTGCATCCTTTCCATCGTCTTACAGATTTCCTTTTGTAACTCATATATCTGATGGTTGACATGAATGGCCAAATTATCTCTAAGTTTTTCCATACATGTTTGAAAGTTTAATTCTAATTCTTCTTTTAATTTGGAAAGTTCTTCTGCATGACTGGAGAGGAGTTGGCTTCGCAACTGCTGCAGTTTCATTTCTTGGGATTTTGACCTTGCATACGATATTAAAATAGATTCCCTTTCACTTTTGTGGTGATATTTAAGTTCCTCTATCTGAGCTTTGTGTTCTTTTATTAATTCGTCTTCCACATGTATTATTTCCCTTTCATATTTATCATCAAGCTCCATTTGGAGGTTGTCTAATTTCCTCTCTGTTTCGCTTTCCGTGCTCTGCTCTATGCCGGTGTCAGTTTGGTGAACTTGGTAACATCTCTTCTGTAGGCCTTCAACTGAGTCCTTGAAGTATTTCATTTGTAAAATATAGGTGTTCTCTTTTTCTTTAGAACTGGCTAGCTCCAATTTTAATCTTTGGGTCTCTTTGTCCTGTCTTTTAAGCTGTCCTTTTAGATCTCCTATTAATTTTGCAGCAGTCTCTAACTTCCTCTGCAGAGCATCACTCCGCTTTTCTTCTATAGCCTTTCTTTCCTGCCACACCTCAATGACTGCCTGCTGTTCTTGTATCTTATTAGCATTTTCTACCTTTTCATCTTCTTCCTTCAGGAGGAAAAAAAAAGAAATTATAACAATTTCTGATAACTTTGGTGCTTAATTTTAACAAAAGACAAATGAAAGTCAAATTTTTACATCATTCTATGAAAAGTAGCTGTTGTGCCCACCCCTCAGTTGTCCCCATGATAAGACAGTTAGGAGCAAATAAGAATTCTACAGAAGTTCAGACCTTCTTAGGAAGAAATACTGATATACATTTGCTGTTTCAAAATTTGAATTAACCTGGGTAGGGTCAATCTGGAAGAACAGGAAGGAAAATGATAACAATATATGCTATGAAAAATGTTAAAATAATAAATACTGAAACACACTTTAAAATTAAAAGCCTACACCCTGATTTCCATAGCATGTGTGAGAATTAGAAAAAGAATGAAGGAAAATTAAAGACTGCTAGTCTGATGAGACAGTTCTGATGACCTGAGTCCACACTCCTGGCAAATAAATAAGTGTAATAAAGAATCCAAAAATCTTTGCAAAATAGTTATATCTTCACTTTTAAATTAACTGATTAATATCCCATTTTTGTAATCTTCTGATAGGTAATTATAATATTAATCACTGTCAGACTACTCAGACAAAAAGATGTAAAAGTAAGTTCAATCTACTCCCCTAAACCCTAGTGATCTGAACATGTTCCTATGATAAGAAACATTTTCTTGGGTCTGTCCTCATTTCACTGTATGACAATTAAGGGACGTCAATGAAAAATTAGTATATATAGCACATGGAGCTAGAACTACGATTTCATATCAAGCAGAAACTTGGAAACATAAAAGGATCTGCAGTTCCCATTTGATGTCAATTACACAACTGTAAGTAACAGCTCCGCCCACAGCAACACACCAAGCACAGGCATATCACAGTCTCATCACAGCACCAGGTGAAACAGAGGCCTAGGCAGAGGTTTCCATCTGTTCTTTAGTTTTCTCTGTGGGCAACCGCTTCAGACACAAATACTAAGCATGAAATAAAATCCACAGAACTGACCACAGCAGGTGAATTATATTGCAAAGGTCCTTAGCAAGCAAATTTCAAAGGAATTCTGATTGGATGTATAATACACAGACAGAAAAAATATCAAAGCTAAGACAGAAGGAAGCCCTCTGAAGGAGGTGCTGTGTGTACCCATCTAAGTTCAGTTCATGGAAAAACACAAAAGTGTCTTCAGCCTTTGACAATTATGGTCCCTCTAGAAAACAATACTCTAAGCCAGGCATACCTAACATAGACACAGCAGTCAGGAGATAGCATGATCATCCAAACATACACAATATACTTACTCAATTGAAGAAAAAGCAACAATGTTTGAAATTGGTATAAACAGGACTGAATAATTCCAGCGCACAGGCATAAACTCTACTAGAATAAGATGCATTAATCAGTTCACCACAGTTTAATGCCCCAACAATGCCTGTCTGCTAACACCCGCCCATCTGCTCATTAAGAAAGTCCTAACTAGTATTTATCTTTTTAAGTTCATTTGTCCATGGAAAGAAAACAAAATCCAAAGGACAGAAATAAGGCCTTCCCCTTGATTGTTGATGGTTGCAAACCAATAATCTTACATTTGAATTTTTAATTAGCTTCTGGAACTTAGAACACCCTGATTCACCTCTGCTCTAGCTCAGGACTCACATAATACCTAAAATGATTTTTTTGAGCCAACAACTCAGTATCAGATTGTGCTTTTGATTTGCTATTGATTATGTTTTTTTTTTTTCCCACATGAAAAGGCAGTGTTGTACAAGGCTCTGCCCTGCACCAAGCCATCTGAATTCCAATTCTGGTAAGGGACTAATACAGCCAGCAACAAATCACTTTTGAGTTTTCATTTTTTATTGGAAAATCAGTGAAAGCAAACCTTTCAGGATGAGTTCATTTAGAAGTTAAGATTATAATCTATGTGGTGCATAATGCCATCCTATTCCCTAAAGAACCTTAGTACCTAAATGTTTACAAAACTTAGAACATAATTTGCATAAACAATCCACTGCATTTCTTTTTTGTAATAAATCTACAGAATTTTACATTGTGACAAAGGTATTTTCACAATTTCAGTATCATAGCTAAACTAGATGGGAAGACTTCAGATGGGACAAGGTGGATATTTGACTTACAGTTTACGTTCTACTGAGACTTGAGGTAACATATGCAAACCACTTTAAGGGACACAGTAGAGGACAGAACAATCTCAACAACTATATTGGTGTGATACATACAGTTAGTATGAGGTTCTCAATGGCTTTAGAAAATAAATTATTTTCCATATTAGCAGTTTGACTTAATTATAAAAGTTTCTAATTCACATTCATAAGGCACTTGAATAAGAAAATTACAAAATTGTGACAAGCTAGCCGACATCTATATTTACCATTTCATATAATTTAATTTTCTCCTGTAGAAAGTTGATTTGAGTTTTTAATTCTGCCTCATTTTTCTGATAATCCTTTAACAGATGGTTTTGTTTTTCCAGCTGCTGCTGCTGGGCAAGAACCTGCTGTTTGATGAGAACTAGCCCACCAATAGAGGTATAAGGGGTGCTGCTCTGCAATATCTCACAAGCCTGTAAGGTGAAAACAGAAAGAAACTTCAACATACTGAACCCCCCAAGTGACTGTTTGTGAACAGAATTCTGGAGGCCTGTTCTGTAGACACTGGATCACTGTTATGTGTCGTCACTTCAGGGGTTTGAGATCTGGACTGAATGAGCCATAAATTATCTTTCAAAAATTGTTCAGAGAAAGCAGGTCCAGTGAGGGAACTAGGACTGAGGCCACCCACAGTCCCATGAGAAGTGAGACAGGAACATATTGCTTCTTTCTGGTGACTTTTCAGACTCCACTTTCAATTTCTTTCAAAGTCTTGATTGTATTTTTACCCCTAAATTCTGTAGGACACCAATATACTTACAAAAGGAAGCTGTGAAGGAGAGGGTTTATTTGCCTTATGTCCATGTCCTAGTTCATCTTCAAAGGAAGTCAAGCCAGGAACTCAAACAAGGTAGGACCCTTCAAGCAAGAGCTGATACAGAGGTGCATGGTGGCTTCCTCCTCATGGCTTGCTCAGCCTGCCTTCTTAGAGAAAACAGGACCCCTCCCCAAAATGGCACCACTTGTCATGGGCTGAGCCCTCTAGCACCAATCACTAATTAAGAAAATGCCTAACAGGCAAATCTTATGGAGGCATTTTCTCAACTGAGGTTACCTTGATATTAAATTACCAGGGAGGTTTCCCATGTTAAACTTAAAATAAATGGAAGTTGTAGATCCAGATACCCGTTGTAACCTGACTAAAACCATGCCAGGACTGCAAAGGTCCAATGCAACTACAGAGTGATATCTGCAAAATTCCATTCAGTCCACCCTGGCAAGATTTTGTAGACTTTCAAAATCGAAATAGGGGGTAAAAATAATATCAGGAAACCACTCATGAAATAGGAATTACAGTTTTGAGGTAGGTTGTGTAGTGGTGGCAGCATATGCCTTTAATCTCAGGACTCGGGAGGCAGAGGCAGGAGGATCTCTGTGAGGAGGCAAGCCTTGTCTACATAGTGAGTCTCTGGAAAAGACTTGGAAGCTCTGCAGAGAAACTCTGTCTCAGACAAACAAATTTGGTTACAAATATCAACACAAATGTACCAATGTTTTCAGTATGCTAAAATAGTACACTAAAGTACTTCTTTTAGTACACTAAAAGCAGCAAAGGGCTTCATAGGAAGTTTTGATTTGCCCTTGAATGGAATAAAGTATATAATTCATGTCTTAAAAACTAATCCACTTTGTTGTACTCATAATACTTACATGCTGCAATTGAATTTGTAATTTGTTACTTTGATCTTTCAATTGGAAAACTGTTTTAATCATTTCAGCTGTCTCTTTTCTTGATTCCTGCAATTGAGCAGTTAGCTGAGTAATGATGGTGTCTCGTTGTTTCATGGCAGATTCAAATTCATGTAACTAATAGAAACCAGGATAACAGTAAATGTTAGCTTTTAGGTTTCTCCCCCACATCCCCACAGTTAAGTAATCTTCCATGAAAGCTACTATTCTGTCCAAATTAGTTTTATTTTAAAACTGACTTTGAAATCATGTATATGCATGAAGGACAAGAATATATTTTGCTTGACTTTTCCGTGTTTACTATATAAGAATCGTCTTTACACTTTGGAGTGAACCGATGTGACTCTAGGCAACACCAACAGACACATTTAACCCCAGCTTGTTTCTGAAGAGGATGGAATGGAAGTGTGCTGTCATTTTTATCAGTGTCCCACTTCATCGTGACTTCCATGCATAGCTGATGTCACTGTAACCTCTGAGATGACTTACAAGGACTTGCTGACATTCTTATTGGGTTAATGGGTTTACGTCACACATTTTTGTGGTTTTCACAAATTTTCTCCCAGACTGATCACAAAAAGACATCTGTCTTACACGAGTGATTTCACTCTAACTACTTGACACAGTTAAATTTTGTAAGTCTGGATATTGCAGCTGTGATCCTGCAATCCTTATATTAAAGGGGCTTGTTCATGCTATCTATGTACAAGAAGAAAAATTATGAAAAGACCCACATTGCCATTGCAAGACATTCACGTGTGTAACAAAGCAAAGCCACGGGAGGTGAATGCACACTCTGCAAGTCTTCAGTCCCACAGGAGGCCCTCATTCCTTCCAGTTGTTGAGTTAGTTCTTCAATCTCATGCTGTCTTCTAGCCATTTCAATTTCCATCATCTCCACAGGGTGTGACTACACTGATCTACTTGTTCAGAATAAGAATTTTCAAGTTCAAATTCTTCATCCTAAATAGATCTACAATTTTTAATAATTCATTACTAGCAACATTCCTCAGGGAGAGGGATGAAACTTTAAGATCACAGCGAATTCCTTTTAAAAATATTGCTACCCCCTGCAAGTTCTGTAGGACATAAACTAGCTTTATTTATGAGATATAAGTATAAGATATATACCTTAACAGCATGAACAGGATTTCTTCACTACAAAAAGTAGATAACTGGTTTGTTAATTATCAAAAATAAATAGAAATACATCCAGGAAAGCTTTGTTAGTAAGCTGAGTCCCTTTACACAGTATAAAACTTTACTATCATAGTATATATATTATATATCCTCAACATTTGTAGGCTACCCTGCTTTTTTGTTTTCAAAACAGCAGCCATTTAAGTGTAAAAAAGATAAAAAAAAAGTTTCTTGATTTATTTATTATGATCTTAAACTGATTGTAATTTAACTGACAAGTGTATTTCACTAAGAATAGGGATGGAAAATTCAGCTACACTCACTGGCCAGCTAGCACAAGGCATCCTGTCTCTGCCAACTCAAAGAATACACAGGCACTCAAGCACGCATGCATGCGCAGGCACAACACACACACACACACACACACACACACACACACACACACACACACACACAACTTTCATACTTTCTATTGGATTCTAGGGATCCAAGCTCATGCTTGTGTGCCTAGCACTTTACTCATCAAAAAGACATATAAATAGTTCAAATGTTAGTCATTCCTCAACCACTTGAATGCATCTTTTTCTCTGCCAGTCACCACTAATTTCCCTCATACTGCTTCTCTGTGTAAAGTGTAATTGGGCAGGCTACAGACTGCTATGGCTTTCAGTGTATGTATGTGAGGTCAGAGTTCAATGTCAGATGTCATTTTCAACCACACTTTGTGGGTGCCCATAAAGATGGCTGCACTCTATTTTGGCACAAGGGCAGAGAGTTCAAAGCTGTCAGCAAGTCACAAGACCTAAAGGTAAAAGGTGTAGCTATAGAAGGATGCTTTGGCCCTCTTAAATAACAACAGACCTGAATCTGAGGTGTGGCTACTTCTGACTGTCAAGGCTAAGGAAAGAGAAGTTGAATCTGAGGTATGGCTACTCCTGACCTTAAGGCTAGGAAAAAAGAATTTGTGGCTAAGGTGTGGTTACTGAACCCTTAGAATAATTGAGGGAGAAAGGTTTGTTTGCTCCATATACATGATACTGTGTTCTTTTTTGTTTTGTTTTGGTTTTGTTTTGTTTTGTTTTTTTTTTTTTTTTTTTTTTTTTTGTGGTGAAAAGTAAATTTGTGGCATTTTAGTATTGACTGATCTGCCCTCCTGACCTTTACTCTGTCTCTCTGATTCCTTTATTTTCTATAGCTAGACTTTCCCTGATCCACACTCCCCTACCCAGGTACAGACTTGGGGCCACTCAGCTGGCTCCGATTGTAGCACTGCAAAGACTGCTCTGGACAACTCTCCTTCTTAATATTTTGAGAGAGGTAACTGTAGCTGGAACCTGACATTCATTGTTTCAGCTAGAATGCCTGAGCCAAAGCCCCAGGGATCCTCATGTCTTGACCTCTCCAGTGCTGTGATTACAGAAACTAACAATCACAACTGGATTTCCCATGGGTGCTGAGGAACCAAATCCAGGACAAGCAAGCACTTTAGAGCTACACCATCTCCTCAGCCCCTGAAAAGGCTTTTTCATCACCTCTTTGGCTTTCCTCTCCTCTATATCTGTCTGCTATTCCCCAAGATGAAAGAATATCACTTTGATAGCCCAGCCAACAGGCTACTATAGTTGACAGGGTCACCGAAGGAGCCCCCAGAGGAAGGCTCTTCAGTACACTGTTCATAATCATGACTTGTGCTCTTAATTGCTTTCTCTTCTACCAGGGAGCATGGGAAAAGCCGAAACCCAACTGTGTAATCATAGAAATGTTTGCACCAACCTAGAGAGCTTCCATAAATACTTTAGCAACCATGACTAAGCATCAGAAGCACTAGAGCTCAATGAGTGGAGGAAAGTTCCCAGTTGGAATAAGACAGTAATAAAAATCAAACATGTAAAACAGGCAATACTCGAAGGTCTCCTTCTCATGCATTGCAGCATTCACTGGCTCAGGCATACTCAAAGGTCTGCAAGAACTAGTATATATACTAGTTCTTCAGATATAAGTACACATACTCCTGTGGTTGTTTTGAAGGTTTCTCTTACCTTGGATATAGACTCCTCTGATATAGTCACATTAAGTCCAGTGTGTCTTTACCAGTGAGACATATTTCTCACAGACAACGAATGATTGCCTTATTTTTTTCAATCAGCCAATTTTATCTTTCCATTGGAAAGCAGGGACTACTATTATTGAGGATACTTTGTTATTTCTTATTACTCTGCTGACTTCTTTCTGGTTTCAAGTTTTTTTGGTTTGGTTTGGTTTTTTTGCACTCTGACCCCCACCCAAATTCCACTTTGGGAGTTTCTTGATTTGCAGAATAATATACAAATGGTTATTAAATATTTTTCCTCTGTTCATCTACTTTCTGTGCTTATTTCCCTGTGCTTTTGTGACTGAGTCTGTCTCTCCTGCTGGTTTGCTTGACAGGAATGTCTTAAGTTTGTACTCATTTTTATAATTCTGAAATTCTCCCATCATTTTTTCGGCATAGTTCTCTCAAATGGTAGTTTATAGAGGTTGTGATTTTAAAACCATACTGACCACAGAGTTAATTTTACATAGTGTGATGCAGATTTCCATTTATTTATCCATCATTGCTTATTTTCCTGGTCAGTCTACTAGTACATAATTTGCTCAAATGTACATTAAATTTTTTATATATCACTTGTTCTTCCCATATTACCAATACAAAATGTCAATTTAATTATAAATAGTAATCTTGTCTATTTCGAACCTGCAACACACTGAAATAAAGAAATACACTAATTGCTGACACATTTAGAGTAAGAGAAAGGTTTTGATGTTCTCTATCTCTGGACCAAAGAAATGGTGATCATATTTAAAAAAAACTAAGACAAATGGCACAAGGCTATCACCGTCATGTGAAGACAGGACATCATAAAGAGATCTCTTCCACTTAATAGTTCCTCAGGCAAAGTCACCCCCACAGCATTAGTGCCAACTGAAAAGTCCCCATGGTTAATGAAAATCCACACATTTTTTTTAAAAGCTTTACTCAAAACAAATTATGAAAAAATAAAGTAAAATTTGTGCTAAACGAACCCGTTCACAATGGGCTTCCCACTCCAGATTTTAGCTCAGAGATTTACTACTCCCACCTGTTCCCCTGAGAAAATAAAGATAAAAATAAAAATTAGTCAAGCCCTTTGCTCATCCTCAAGGAAAAGTAAACTTTCCTGAAGGCCTATGCCACCCCTAAGTCCAGAGCTCTGGAAGGGGCTAGGTTTAGTTTCTTGTGCAAATAAACATAGACCCTCTCCTTGACTTACAGCCCTAAGACACTGGTGATAAGAGGTTCTCCTACAAGTTTTACTTCATAGCTCACTGTGTAAATCTTAACTGACTTGCTGACCCTGAAAAACTCAAGCCACATATTGCAAAAAGAATTACTGTGGCAAACATACATACATACTTTCTCTCTCTCTCTCTCTCTCTCTCTCTCTCTCTCTCTCTCTCACACACACACACACACACACACACACACACACACACACACGTATATTATGTTCTTCCAGCAAGTGACTTTAAGCATTGAACCATCTCACCTGTCCCGCACCATTTCTTCTCAAATTTATACATCAAAGAATACTATCAACATAAAAAAATAAAATCATATTTACAGATTGTATATATAAGAGTATAGTTAATTTTTGTTATTCATACTCTTTCCTTCATGAACTCAGCTCCTTATGAAATGTATTTGCTAGCCCCCAAATCAATTTGAGGACATGAGCAGACTGGGAAAATGGAGAGTATACAGAAGAGGATTTCATCTCCTTTCTTCTTTCTCACTATGTAAAGTCACTGTCCTTCCAGAGTACATAGTGACACATTTTGCCACTTTTTAATTGGTAATCTCACTGCTTAAAAATGACCCCTAGTATAAAGGTGAAGTGCTGCCTCATGTTTCTAAGAACAGCAAGGCTGTGGTGTGCCTTAAGAGGACAGGCGATTCAGTGAAATTTTGTTCAGACATGGTCTGTAGTTTGTGTGTTCATGTGTGTGTGTCTCCTTCATGTCCTCTTACTCACTACATACATGTTAACCACACTTCAATTCTAAAGATTTAACAATATATACTAAATAAGGAGTCTTTAAACATAAATACAAATAAAAAGATAGTGTAACAATTGCTGTTGTACTTATATTTTACTGTATTTATTAATTTGCATGTGCTGCCATGGGGTGATGAGAACACTATGTCAAATGTGAGGTTAATTGAAAATGTAGCGGAATCAATTTTCTTTCCCCTTCTCATGAGTTCTGGGAATTGAACTGAGGCCACCATGCTTGTGCCTCAGTGTCTTTACCAACTTAGCCTTCTTGACAGACTTGTATTATCTATTGAACAAAATGGAACCAGTGACTCACAGCAATCTAGCACTGATTACCTTAAGAAAAATGGTTCAGTGTTTACTAATTCATCATTGGAATAATTAGAGAAAGCGGCTGAGGCATGTAAGGAAAGATTTCTATATGGGAAGCACAAATGCTTGTTCCACAATACACACAGTTATGTTTTTAGTGTGTCTCCCTCTTCCCATTTTCCTACTTCCCCACTACAAAGTCTCAATCCACAGCCCAGGCATGCCTCTAACTCCCCAGTCATCTCAGACGATATTTAGCTTTAAGTGTCTTCTATACAACCTAGAATCACCTGGGGAGAGGCTCAATGAGGACTCACCTACAGGAGGGTGGCCTGTGGGCTTGCCTGTGAGTAATTTTTCTTAATTGGATAACCTGGATGTGGAAAGATGGATCCCACTCTATATAGCACTAATTGCTGGTCTTGGGTCCTAGACTTTTTAAGAGTAGAGAAAGGACCTGAATTCTAGGTATGCACTCATTTATTCTCCCTTGATTGTTACATGTGATGAGACTAGCTACTTTGATCTTGACTTACCTGCAATGGTGGACTAGAACCCACATTCATAAGTCAAATAAGTCAAATAAACTCTTTCTTCTCCTAAGTTACTTTTATTGGGGCTATTTATTCTAATAACATCAATGAAACTACCACATCCCTCTTCAATCTCCCAAGAGCTGAAGTTTCTGATATGTGAAAACAGGTTGAGCAAGCCATGGGAAGCAAAGCAGTAAGCAGCAACCCTCCATGGCCTCTGCATCAGTTCCTGTACTCTTTGAGTTCCTGTCCTAACTCCCTTCAGTGATAAACAGCAATGTGGAAGTGTAAGTTGAATAAACCCTGTCCTCCCCTCCTTACTTCAGGACATGGTATTTTGCCACAGCAATAGAAACACAAAATAGTACAATCCCCAACTATTTTAATCTTATTTCTACATAAATAAGCTGTGGCACAGAATCCAAATGATATTCATCCTCCTAATACTCACATGAGCAACCTGTGCCTCTATTTCTCATGGTGGTTAGTGAGCCAACCACATACTAACCATTATAATCCATTCTAATTACACCATTTCAGAAAGTTGCACCATTCAAACGGGAGAGGGATTGGGAAATTAGGAATCATTTGGCACTTTCTATGGACTCGGCCTGAGGACAATTTCAAACATTCCACCACCCTACCCTTTCACATTGGAATCCATATGAACTCGATACTCCTGTTACAAGATCATATAGCACACAGCTATTTATCTTCACAATACTTCACTTTCTGCACACAAGTTGCTTCCCTTGGTTTTTTGTTGACTCTTAACTGATTGCCACTCATACTTCCAATATTACCCTTTCAAAGCTACCCAAGTAACACACATGGGGCTGGAGTTGGCATCACCTGTATTCTTGAGAAGCAGATGCACTCTTGTGGACATGGGTCTAATGGTAGTACAGTGTTGTTTTTCCATCTCCCTTCCTCAGCTCTACACTATGACTGTTCAAGAAATAGCTATTGAATGAAGCCTACAAGGCTCCCTCAGATGTTATTAAATATTTTAGCCATACTGCTGAATTTGCAAGGAACAAAAGTCATCATTAAACTGCATGGGGTGCTGATGGCCACTCTCCTTACACAATTCAGAACTATGCAGAAAAACTGGAAGCACTCACTTCAACCAGGACTTGATTAGGTGTTCCGTTGGTCTTGGATTTATGACAAGTTCTTTCATTATTATTCAAGCACTGTTGATGTTGTTCACAATTTGAATATTTTTTAATATTCTTCTTAGACTTCTCATTACTTTGGGCCTTTCTTGCTCTATATTGAGCAAGCTATTGGGGTGGGTGGGAGACAAAGCAGAATTATCATCTAAGATTTCTTTCTATCATTATTAAAACTCTGGGTCATTTTATTTAACTCAAACAATCATTAAAATGGAGTGACAAAACAAAGGACACATTTGCTGCCCTTAATAGAGAATTACTATTATGCTGCAAAGGAACTGGATGTTTCTGAATCAGGACTAAACAGTGAAACTGAAAGAAAGAAAATCAACTCAGCACCAGAAGATGGAGAATGAGGCAGGTGCTCAGAGTAATTAAGATTTCACATGTTTCAGGAATGACACACACACAAAGAGGTCAAGAGTATCAGTCTTCATGTGTTTCCTAGGATTGTAACTTAATGCTAAAGATAATTAGCTTGTGCCCAAAATTTAGCTCTAACTTTGGTCTGTGCACCCTTATCTATAAAGGAAATAATAGAAATAATCTAAATTTCAGACACTGATGCTTTCTAGCCTTCAATCATTTGCATATCATTCATACAATTCACTTACCATCCACAGCAGTAGACCTTCCTTAATTTAACTTGAAATTTAATTTGAAAAGAATGTTTAATCTTTTATTTTTTTTCCTTTTTGAAAATGTAGTCATTAAAAATTAAAACAATGACACAGCTATATCTAAAATGTTAAACACTAATGAAATTTATAAACAACACTGATGTGTATTAAAACATTTAGGGATAAAAGAGCAGCAAACAATTTCAGCTGCCATAGCAGAAAGAAAAATATAAAAGGTAACAGACTTCTTTAATAATATACAACATTTCTGCCATTGGACAAGGGCACATAATATACCATCATCTTGTCAGAATTATCATCTCATATATACCACAATGATGGGTGAACTATAGTGAAGCCTTATTAATAATATTAATTCAAACTACTAATGACAATAATTAAGGCAGAGTAGAGGCTACAAAATATTATTCCAGTATAATCATTATGAAAAAAAAATCATCACACCTCTTCTTAATAGAGACACAGCAGGCTTCACCTCAGGCTTCAAACCATCAAGAATTGTATCTAGCTTGTATTTTAGTAACACTAAACTCACAGCCATAATTAAATATTGGTCCCCCGTGAGGGGCAACTTGCAGTGAAGCCCCCCCTCCCCGCCTAAGACATGGGGTCCCCTGAAGATGGGTAAGGGGTGGCATACCCTGCAGAACCTAAACCAAGGGTCTCTCATAGAAAATAATAAAAAAAGGGGATTGTAGGAATTAAGAATTAGGCTAAGAATTCACTCCCCCTCCTGTTGCCCTCAGGGCAGGCAATTGTAACAGCTGGAAAACAGGAGACATGCTTTCTAATGCAAAATGTTATTTTGGCTTCCAGATCCCTGAAAGCACCCTAACCTGTCCTTGGAATCTGAGATGCCAAACCACCCCCTCTGCTTTCCCCTCCTCCAAATGGTGCTGGGGTATATAAGCTAGTAGGATATACAATAAAGACCATTCTTAATATCAAAAAAAGGGTATAACTTTTGTGTGTTTACCAACTAGAACTACAACTGCTTTCTCCTAGATTTCTCTGAGTTTGCTGGTGAGTAGTATGTGTGTGTGCATGTGAATGCAGGTGTTCTTCCCTGAGTGTGTAAACAAATGCAAGGCCAGAGGTTGACTGCAGGTACCATCCTCTATCACTCACCACTGAAGCAGTAGCTCATAGTGTTGGCTAGGTAGTCTGGCCAGCATATTCCAGGCATCTTCCTGCCTCCATCTATGTTTCCCTGTGATGTGATATAGGACTCACAACCCCCAGGCTTGGATTATTATATGGATGTTGGAGGCCTAAACTTTGCTTACATAAGAAATACTTTGCATACTGAACCATCTCTCCAGCCTGAACTTCCTTTTTTATACAATTAATTTTCTATGAATCAATCGAGCCTCCCTCCTCTCTGATGACTGTGGCTTGTGTCATGATACAAAGCCAGCCAGTACAATAGGAAAAACCTTTAAAAATATCTTAATTGTCCCAACGTATGACAACATATCTCAAAGGTAACTTCGTTTTAGTAATCAAGGAGGGCAAAATAAGCTCAAAGAGGTCATTTCAGAAAGAAATCATTACATTCATTTCCCGTGTGAAATTATTCATTAAGCCCACTGACAGATACCTACATATAATTCTGGATTATATACAGGTCTTGCCATATACCCATACCCACACTAAATTGAACTCACCAAATACATAATAAATTCATTAAGAGCAATTCTACATGAGCTGTTTAATTTATAGAAACATTCAATGCTCAGAATTCCACACAACTCCAAAAGACATTTTACACAAATATACAAGAGAAGGAGGAGAAGGAGTAGAAGGAAGAGGAGGGGGAGGAGGAGCAGGAGAAGAAGAAGAAAAAGAAGAAGGAATAATATTTCTAAAAACACACCAACAGCCAAGTTCACCACCTGTGGCACACTCAGCCTACTGGCGAGGTAGCTGTCACAGGACAATCATACACCACACACACACACACACACACACACACACACACACACACACACACACACACACCTAAATGCAGGAGGTTTGTGATCAGAGCACAGGTGTCCCTGAGAATAAAGAAATGACTAAACACCCACTCAGAACACTCAAAGAGCAAACCAGTCAACAAACTCCAATGAGAAAGTTAAGGACCTGGGCTGCAGAGCTATTTATGAGCAGTTTATGGTGGGGTTAAGAGAGGGTTTTGTGTGGCACCAGGGAGAAAGGAGGCTGTTAGTGCAGGTATCAGGTCTGCTGTAGCCAGAGTGGGCAACTCTCTCCAGCCCCAGTCCCTGTCCCTGCCCCACAGCCCTGCTCCTCTGCACTGCACTCTACCCCTGGCCCAGGAATAACCGCGCAGGCCGCCAGGGTCCTACCTTAGCCCTGCCATATTCGATCTTCCTCCTTCTCTCCTCGTCCTCCATCATGCCTGCAGGCCAGGTGAAGACAGGAGGAGAGGAAAGATCTGTTAGGACTCAAGGGGACAGAGCTCCATGGCTGCCCAGGGCAAGCTCGGTTCCTACTGGCCACAACCGCCTTGCTCACCATCTTTCACCAATGCCATCTTCATCCCCAGGGAAACACACAGGGAGGGTGAGTGGTCTCAGTAGGAGCCTGACACTGCAGTTGCTATTTATGCTTCTACCATACCACAGTGCTTTTCCAAACTCAAAAGCAGCAGCTGCCTGAAGACTACAAGCTGCAGTGGGGAATGAGGTGGCCAGGGAGGGACCCCTTGGCTATGGTCTATCAGCCCAGGATGAGGGGGAACCCTGAGGATACCCTCCCTACTCCTTCCTTACCACAACCCAGGTCCTTCCTCCTTGTGCCAGGTGGTTCCTACCCACCCAGGTTCTCCTACAAGGAGAACAATTCCTGCTGCTCCAGGCTTCTCCCAACTCTTTGTTCCCTGAAGCTAGGCAGAGGCTCTCCTCCCCCATGGGGCTTCTCCTGGGAACCTTGCTCCTGAAGGAGCTGGAATTATGGATATAAACGGGGAACAAACCCCATCTACACTCACTTCCCAACGTTAAAGCCTGGAAACACAGGAGCTGATGAGCACTGAGTGTGAATGAGGTCAGGAACACAAAGTACAGTGTGAGTGGTGTCCTAAAGGCAGAGCCAAACACAAAGGTGGCTAATTAAGAGTGGGGAATTATACATAAAATCACAGAGGGGAAAGAAGGCCAGACTAAATTATGTAGGCCTTTTATTATTATGTAATTATGTAAGATCAGTACCCATTTCTCTGAATGAGAGCAGGAGCCTCTGGGAAAGTCTCATGGTCTATGCTATTACTATGTATAGAAGCTACAGTGAAAAGTGGGCTTGGATTTTGTTTTGTTGAGAATCTCCTTTACATTAGGTCACCTGATTACCTGGATCTGGGGTAATACCTAGAAATTAGTCACACCTATGGAACCTTCTAGTGTCCTAAGTCCTCCTTCCCCTTCAAGGCCAAAGGCACAAAGACTGAATGAGACAGCCTACCTCTACATAAGACTCATTTCAATGTTCCTCGAAAGGCTAGCCGTCACCAGAAGCTTTGAACTAGTCTGCATCCAGCAATAGCTGAATTGGGCCCTGTCTCAGGGTATTTATCCCTCACTCTGAGGTGATGTCATAAAGGAGGAGATACCTCATCTCTTGGCAACCTGCTACTTCCAAAGGAACAAGAATGCCTTTAGGTCATGTTGCTAGGCAGCAGGTCCCACCCTTGGATTCCCCTTGAGCTTGGGGTCCCAGGCGGGTTGAGGTGACTGTTCAATGTTAATATGCCTGGGAGGCAAACTCTGGTCCTCACACTTGTGTGGTATTTACATTCCCACTGAGCCACCTCTGCATCCCCTACAGTGGAGTTTCAAAGGATTACATTTGTATTTATAAAATGTCTTCAATAAATTAGGGTAGCATTCTCTTCTAGTTTAAAAATGAAAGTCATTTAAAAATAATGACATAAAACTGACCTATAATCAGTTAAAGTAAAGTGGCATGGGATCTAAATGAAATCATATGGCAAAGGATGAAATTATATATCGATTGTCCAAGACAGTGCAGTTAATTACTGACTAATGGAATACATGATCACAAAATTCATTATCTGAGGAGTTTATACCACTTAGCAGTCACAGTACATGAACTCAGCTTCCAAATAGATGTGACAAAGGCCCATGTGGTCTTTATATTCAGAATAAAATACATTTACTGTAAATGTTAGTATTTTGTGTTACTTTTGCTAAGAAAAGTTTTGGATGTTGTTATGGCTCCTGTTGGTTTTGAGAGAAATCTATCTTGCTGTCTTACAAGTGTTCAGACTAGTAAGACTAAATACACAAAGAAGATGCATCTCTCCTGCGTTAGAACAGCACAAGATTCAAACCATTTTAGATCCTATTTGAAAAGGAATGTACATACCCAATCACAGCCGCTCCTTGGAAATCAACATATCGTATGAATTAAGAGAATTCCAGTCATTAGACTTTAGGCTGATTCCTATTTCCCATGAGACCTGCCTCTTATGTACTTCCTTGGAAGTACCTTGAACAAATTGATAGCTCAAACGATAACATCTTTGGATAGCTTACATCACACCACAACCTTACACAAATCGTGCATTACCAAAGGTGATCAGGGTGTGCTTTTTAATTTCTTAAAAAAGCTAATAAATACATCTCACATATACTATATGGCATTTTTCAAAACAGGCATAGTAATATAAATTATTTATCACTACATAGTCTCATCTAAGAAATTCTAAATATAACTTACCATTGTGAAGGTCTATAAACACTTTGTTTTAAAAAGCCAAAATTATGAAAATGAAAAACAATCTCTTTTTAAAAAAGAAACAAAATTATTCATAATATCCAGAATCTGGAAACAACCTAGATGCCTCTGAACAGAAGAATGGATAAGGAAAATGTGATACATTTATAATGGAGTACTATTCAGTGGTAAAATAATAACAACCTCATGTAATTTTCAGGCAAAGGGATGGAATTAGAAAAAAGCATTGTGAGGTATGTAACACAGACTCAGAAAGATATATATCATATTACTCACTAATAAATGAATATTACATGTAGAGCAAAGAATAACCAGACTAAAGTCAAGAGCTGCAGAGAAGATAGATAACAAGGAGGACCCTAAGAGAAATACATGGATCACCCTGGGAAGGGAAATTAGAAGATATCTGTGAAGTATACTGGGAGGGAGATGGGCAGTAAAAGGGAGGAGAGGGGAGAGGAGAACAGCGGGGAATGAGATGACATTAAGAAATAAAAACTGATAATCCAAAAAGTTCCACAGTCCATGGCAAAATGGACCATCAGCAAGGAATTCAGCTGGCCGATGGCACACCCTAATGCTTTTAGAACCACTGCCATTATTCCTGCTGTAACACTCCCCCTTTCCCTGGCCTATTCTCCCTGGCAGTGGAAATTTGTTCTCCTCCCTCATCTGCCTGACTCTATTCTAAACCTCCTCTTTCTTTTACCTTGCACCCTTTCTTTTCCAACTTTATTTTTTTCTGTCCACTTATGTTCTTCATCTCCTTCTGTCCAACTTATGTGGCCATGTTAGAGACATTGACTTCATGGGGAGTGATGGAAGCTCATAGTTCTGCACTGTGCCTGGGGACTGGACCAAAACCCTATAGAGTATGTGCAGGTTAGCTGAGGAAGTCATGTGATTGGGCTGGAATGAGTTTCGTTTGTAATTAAAAGGCACAATTTTGTGGGATATATACATACATACATACATATATACATCTGCTATTACTGTGCTTTGAGATTTTAATTTCAAGCTCTTTTAGAATGATATATTTGGTTCAGCAATGGCATCCAGTCAAAACTTCTGGTCCCATCAACATTAACAGGGATGACTTGGGGTTGAGTTCAGGTTAGGTCAAAATGGCAAAGTTTCTGTGCATGTCTCTAAAATTGCTGTATGTGTAATAGCAGCCAATGACTAATTCTAATGCTAATTTCTGTCCAAAGACCCTGAGCACACTTTGAGCAAGGATAGGGACTTCATTTTTAAGAAGTAGAGACTGATTTTTGAAACACTTAGACTGGACCAACCCTAATTTTTCTTCATTGATTCTCCCAGGCCTGTGACAGGCAGTTACTGTTTTTTATACTGAGTAATGGGGAACACTTGCCATTTGCCTCAGATTAGCATGCAGGGAGATAGTGATGCCAGAGCTGGAGAGCATTACTGTTGGTCAAGTGCAAGAATTGTAGTTTGAAGTATTTACAACTTAGCATTATATTTCTGGGCTTCCATGTCCTTTTAATAACTGTAAATTTAAATTCTTCTCTCTACAGCTAGAAGTCAGTAGGGAAAATATTAGGGCAGGAACAATTCAAGGAACAGTGAGACCAAAAAATGGGAGGGCACTGAATAGAGGACATATTGTGATGTTGATAGTTTCCATCTCAGGTCCTGAATTTGAGTCTCAGGAAAAGGAAGTATGTCTGGTGTCCTGAGAGTATTTCAGAAAAGCCATACACATAGATGAACTCTTTGGCATAATGAGTTGTGGTGGTAAAAATAACATTAGCAAATCTCAATTTCATGGTTTTTTTCTGGTTGTATTTTGTTTATTTCCAATAAACATAGAATAATGAAGATAAGACTTTCATTACATTATTGTAGTATCCATGTCATCTCCACACACCTCCCCAAAGCACACACACTCACAAACCCTTCCTCCTTTTATCTTGTTACAACTGAAGCATTTTACAAAGAATATATTTCTGTCAGTTTATTTTCTTTGAAACATAACTCTTAAGACATGTTCACAGTTAAACAGAAAACCAGCAAAAGCCTCTTTGGTTTGTACTGTTCTCTTTTATCAAGAATGGAAACTAGCTGGAAATAGTACATAGTGTCACATACTGTTCTTTTAAACAATAACTGGTTTTATATCCAACCTCTAGCCACACTGAACCTCTTAGAAGAGAAAGTGGGCGGTACCCTTGAACAAATAGGTACATGAGACCACTTCCTGAACATAGCACTAATAGCACAGACACTGAGAAAGACAATTAAAAAATGGGACCTCCTCAAACTGAGAAGCTTCTGTAAGCAAGGACACAGTTGACAAGATCAAACGGCAGCCTGCACACTGGGAAAAGATCTTCACCAACCCCACATCTGACAGAGGGCTGATCTCCAAAATACACAAAAAACTGAAGGCAGTAGTCATGAAAGCACCAAATAACCCTATTAAAATGTGGGGTACAGAACGGAAGAGAGAATTCTCAAAAGAGGAATCCAAAATGGCTGAAAGACACTTAGGTGCTTAACATCCTTAGCCATCAGGGAAATGCAACTCAAAACAACTCTGAGATTCCATCTTACTGCTGTTAGAATGGCTAAAATTAGAAAAATCAATGACAACTTATGATGGAGAGTAAGTGGAGAAAGGGAACATTCCTCCACTCTTGATGGAAGTGTAAACTTCTACAGCCATTGTGGAGATAAGTATGGTGATTCCTCAGGAAAATGGGAGTCAGTCTACCACAGGACGAGGCAATCCCACTATCCACATCCATGCCACAAAGACATCTATTCAAGTCTGTTCATAGCAGCATTATTTGTAATAGCAAGAACTTAGAAACAACCTGGATTCCCCTCAACTGAAGAATGAATAAAGAAGATGTGGCACATTTACACAGTGGAATACTACTCAGAGGAAAAACAAAACAAAACAAAATGCCTGAAATCTGCAGGCAAATGGATGAGTAGAACTTCAAGAAATAATTCTGAGTAAGGCAAACCAGTCACAAAAAAAAGGAGGATCATGGTATGGGCTCAGTCATATATTGATTTTAGACATAGAGCAAAGGATTGCCAGCCTATAATTAACACCACCAGAGAAACTAGGATACAAGGAGGAACCTAAGAGATTCATATAAGATCCCTCACAGAAGGGGAAAGGGACAAGATCTCCTGAGCATATTGGGAATGGGTGGGCAGGCAGTGAGTGGAGAGGGAGTTAAGAGGAAGAGAAGGGGAGGAGAACATGTGGGTCTAAGAAGATTGAGTCAGGGGATGAATAGAGGAGAGAAAAAAAAAGAGATATCATAATAGAGAGAGCCATTTTTTATTTGAAGAGAAAACTGACTGTAAAGAAATGTCCAGATATCTACAAGGATGACCCCAACTAACAATCTGAGCAACAGTACAAAGGCTACCTTAAACACCTTTCCTTGATAATCAGATTGATAAGTAACTTATGCCATCATAGAACCCTCATCTAGTAGATGATGGAAACAGAAGCAGATACCCATGGCTAAACACTAAGCCAACTTCATGGAATCCAGTTGCAGAGAGGGAGGAATGATAAGAAAATGGGGTCAACCAAGGTGCAGAAACCCACAGAGACAGCTGACCTGAACAATGGGAAGCTCATGATCCCCCAGACTGATTGCTAGGAAACCAGCATTGGACTGACTCAGACCCCCTGAACATGGGTCTCAGTTGTAAGGCCTGGGCAGTCTAAGGGACCTCTGACAGTGGAACCAGAATGTATCCCTGGTGCATGAAAGAAATTTGGCAACACATTCCTTATGGAAGGATACTTCCTTAACCTAGAGCCAGGAGGGATGGCCTAATCCCTACTCCAAAGACTTGACAGATTTTGATGATCCCACCTGGAAGTCATCACCCTCCTTGTGGAGTGGAGTGGGAGGGCAAGGGGGTCAGGGGGAATGAGAGGGAGGGAGAGGGAACTGGGCTCGATATGGAAAATAAGAAAAAAATTACATATGCATATTCATATATATGTATATGTATGTACATATATACATATACATACATATATATATATATATGAAATTCTGTGATTGCCTATTCATTGTGTGAGATGGCATATAAAGTATATCCATACTTTTTCATGGTCTTTAGGTAAGTCCTCCTTAAAATCTGGCCAGCTGTGGTGGTGCATACCTTTAATCCCAGCACTCCAGGGGCAGATACAGTGGATCTCTGTGAGTGTAGGGACACCCTAGACTACACAGAGTTCCAGGTCTGTCAGGCAGCCATATGTCCCTTCTGCCAGAGCTAAGGGAAACAATTGCTTTGGGTTGATGGACCCAGTTTCTATCTAACCTGCAGAAATCCCCCTATAGTCAGCTTAAACTTATTCCTGTGTATGTGGACATACTGAGACCTAACAGTGTGTGTGTGTGTGTGTGTGTGTGTGTGTGTGTGTGTGTGTGTTTGTGTGCTCATGCATTGTTCAGAACACAATATAAGACATATGTATGTGTGTGTTTGTGTGCACATGCATTGTTCAGAACACAATATAAGACATAGGTAGCATGGGAAAAGGGGGAATGAATTATTATAGCTTTGACAGAAAACAATGCTTTTTCACAGTGAATGTTCTCCTCCCTGTCTTATTCTTCAATGAAAGAGACCTTATAGAGCACATTTTCAGGTATTCACAAACCAACTCTTTCAAGGAAATTTAGACAACATAATTGATTTTCATTTGCTTCAGGCCTGGCAGCATTAATCAATTTGCTGCAAAGGCCTAAAAGTTTACTGCAGGAGAGTATGCAGTTGTATGATAGTGATTGGGTGTTTTCATGATCTACCTGAGGGCTGGATAAATAAAGACATTGACTGCAGTGAAATGCATGCATAGCTTCACCGACGGTACTGACATGAACATAGTTAGAGTTCAGAATTGGGGGACTGAACTGTATTAATGAAATAAACTGCCTATTTGTTATTCATCCTCCTCTTTGTAGCATTAGAAGCAACCTGTAGATAACTGTTACAACAAACTGTATTCAGCCATAAAATTAAAAAAAAAAACCTAAATAATATATCAAAAATTATTGATACATTTTCATTATGTCCATTATGGGCAATCCACCACTTTCTCATTCTATGAAATGAAAGACTTTCAATAAAATCTCCTCATTTTCCTCTAGGAACTTAGCAACCCAGCAGTAAGGAACTTGAACTTCAAAACCAGGTGTGGTGGCTCAAGTGTATAACCCCAGCATTGGGGAGGCAGAGACAAAAGGATCAGGATTTCATCGCGATCTTCAGCTAACTGTGGGCTTAGAGGCTACCCGAGACTACAACAACATGAAAAATAAACAAAGGAAATGTAAATTTTAGATCATTTAAAATCAAATATAAGACAGCAGAGAAGACTCAGTACAATGTTCATCATGCAACCCTGGTGGTGGGAACCCTAGAACCTATGTGAAACAGCTCCACGTAGAAGCATTTATACTCCCAGTGCTGGAGAGGTAGACACACGCTTCCTGGACCTCACTTTCACATCAACTGGAGATGAATCAGCAAACTCCAGCTTCAAAGAGACCATGTCTCACACACTAAAGCAAATGTCCATAAAGGGAGACAGCTGGTATCATCATCTGACCTCCACATGCAGGGCCAACACATGCACACATGCACACAGACACAGAACCCACACACACATTTACACTCACATACAGACACACACACACTCATACACACAGAGACTTAAATGAAGTAGAAACACCTCAAGCATAAGTGCTTTAAGAATGAAAATAAAATAAGGATATAAAAGTTAATTAGTCTCAAGAGGAACTGAGAAAGACAAAGGAATAACTCAAAAGCCACACTGGAAATCAGAGTGTCCCCTTCTAGCACACATATTTTTTTCTGGCACTGTTTCATCTGCAAAACAAGGGAAAACAAAAGGTATACATTTTATATGCTAAAATATATAATTATAAATGCAACCAAATACTATTACATATTAAAGAGCAAAATGTAATAAAACTATTTTAAGTTTTGTTTATTTTTGATGCCAAAGAGAATATATATATATGTATCTGAATTTCTTTAAAAATCCATGGCAATATCTAAGAATTCACTATAAAGAATTTTATATAAATGCTAAAGTATACTGAAATAAAAATTAATGCTGCCTGAAACATAAGTCTGTATGCCTCTTACCTGAAAAGATTTTCAAATGGGCACCTTGGCAATATTTGTGTGTACAATATGACAAAAGGAAACATGGTGCCACAATTTTTCAGAGTGACTGAGGAAAAGGGAAGTTTATAAATAAAAAATAGTGAACGTTTCCTCACAGCAATACCAAAACCTATGTAACCTATACCATGACAAGTAGTTGGAATAAGTTATATAAAGTACATCTCTATGCTTTTGAAGCTAGCATGGTCTACTCAGTAAGTTCCGGGACAACCAGAGGTGAATAGTGAGACCATGTTTAAAAACAGAAAAGTGAGGCATTTTCTGTCTTCTTTTCAATAATATACATTAATAAAAAAAAAATGTTCAATTTGGTAAATGATACTATTCTAAGAAGAAATAATAGTTAGGAACATTGCAATAAAATTACTTTGCTTTCTTCTCTTTTTTAATATCATTGGTTTAATACTGAGGCTAAGATATATGCCCTTTACCACTGAGCTAACTTCTAAACACCCTTTTCATTTTGTTTCTCTCAAAGTTTACAAAGTGAGTATGATGGCCCATGACTAGAATCTCAAAATTAGGGATGTGGAGGCAGGTCAATCAAGAGTTTAGGACAAGACTCAGCTACACATTGGGTCTGAAGCTATCCCGGTATACCTGAGAACTCCTCTCAGAAAACAAACAAAAACTATAAATCACGAAAACCATTACAATTGATATATAATAAAGGTAGGATTTTTTTTTTTAAATTTGGCTTTAGAAAGTGATGCCACCATACCAATATCTATGAACTAATTTGGAAATCTATTGTATTTTACCAGTGAATATATCACCTTTTTATCCTTTTCAAATTAACATGAATTAAAATAAAATTCATATAGTTAAAAAAAAAGTCACAGTATTTCATGTTAAATGTGAGGTTTTCAGAAATGCCACACAGTCTCTTTTATTCCCATACAGAAAATGATTTAGTTTCAAGGTTAAAGAGCTGGAGTAGACAGAAAATGGATTTTCTGAACTTCTAGAACTTCCTATTATGAGCAATATGATTACAAAACATGACTGAGAACACAAGTGCTGCCTGGCATGACAGTAAGTCCCCAAGTGTTTCATGTGCGTCCTGGGAGCTCTCCTGGGAGCCCACTTGTCAGGACATGAAGTAAAAGTGTGTACTGAGCCTCAGTTCTACCACAGCAATTTCATAAAGCAACTTCTCATTGCCATTAGAGAGCACGTAGAAATTCCCTAAACTTAGCATTATGCAAGCACTTCCAACTCAGCAAAATACATCAATTGGATATGATCTCCCAAACCCTGAGCAGAGAGTTGTTATGGGTTATTTCTGGGCCCATTTCCTTCATAGCAATGGAGTTTCCATTATAGAAAGGGAAGTGCAGAGTAGGGAGGGTAGGGAGGTAACACCTGGCTCTGTGTCAGTCAGTATATGCACTGAAAAGCAGTGGTGTGTGTGTGTGGGTGGGGGTGAGATAAAGAAAGTAATACACAGTTCACTCAGTCTAAATATTAGAATAGAGATTTCTTCTGATGTACTTGTATTGAATTTTTAAATGAGCTTTCAATGTTTTCTACTTTTACTAATACAAGAATAATACCCTTAAATATATATACATTTTATGGGAAGTTTAGACACATAGTAAGCACAGTCATGTGACAGGCTATGATAGAGCAGATGATTTAGGAAGCAAAAAAAAAAAAAATGATTATGTAACTAATGTAATCCCAAGACTGAGTTTTGTGTAAAACCCAACCAAAAGCATATTGTATGCAGTGACCTCAGAAGTAGTAGTTAATTGTGTCTGACCTGAGTGACAATGCCCTGTTTACTTTTTTCTAATGAAAATGTTATGTATGTCAGGTGGTACATCTGATAACAGCATGTGGAATATCACCTACACATGTAATATCATCAATTAATTTATACAGTCTCCTTAAAAACAAGAGCCACATAACTTGAACTTAGATTGGTAAAAACAAAAATAATTAAATGTCTATCAGACACAGCTGGACAACTGGTGAAACTACTACTTATTTTCCAGTATGTTCATACTTAGCCTTCTAAAGTTGCAGCTTAAAAAAGAAGTCAGGGACAAATGTGTTACATCACTTCCATTCATAAATAACACAGAGCCACAAGGCTATAACAATATAATAATAAAACACCAAACAGGCAAGTCATTTAAGAACTGCAAACACACTTAGAAAAGGAACTGCTGATATTCCCATAAGAGAGTGTTGTATATTATATAAAGCATGGGCACTGTCACCCAAAGAAACACAATGAAAGTAACACAAGGACAAGCTTCTTCCCATCAAACACAGCACTGAGGGACACTGTTCACAGCAACACAGTTATTCCAAGGTGGTGCAGGTAAAGTCACAATTCTCAGAAGGTCAAGTTTCTCTCTGACAAATATTGGGAATATGAAGAAAAAAATACAGTGACCTAACAAATCACTCTGCCTAGAACCTAAACAAATCCTGCCAACATTTGGACCAAGGAACCTCCTGGCACATGTATGTACACAGATGATTCCAGAGGAAACCCTTTCTTTAAACAGGTGTCTTCACTTCTCAGCTGACACAGTTTGGTTGATATTTGGTCAATACATAGAGCAAGGAGGGAGGAAGCAGGAGTCACTCAGTGGTGGTCTTTGACCTTCCCTTTTGCTGAAGTAGTCCTTCTCTCCAAAGGCATCTCAAAAGACAACCTGTTGTTGTAGCTCCTGAGATGGGTCACAACCCCTATACTGAAACCCTGGGAGTCCTCTGGCCTTTTCTTCACCCTAGGTGCTTGCAGAGAAGGAGGTGAATTGTAGGGCTCACGATGGGGCAATCAATCCGTCTAGAGCTCTTCATGCTCATGGCCACTGACACCCTCAGAGCCAGCCAAGAACATTGGTCCCATGGTCCCTTCACTCGCCTTTCAAGGCATCTCTGGTGCAGTGTGACAGGTGTGGAGTCCCAGAGCTTTGAGTATCTGCCACAGCAGCAGCAGCTGCTTCCTTCCAGAATGAACCTTGCCTGCAATTCAGGGCTAGATGCATAGAAACTTTGCACCCAGTAAAGTTAAGAGAGAGCCAACAGCTCCAGCCAGATCTCAGGCACCCTGGGAGCAAAGATAGAGCTCAGGTGAGCTCTCTGCTCCCTACCCCCATGCTCTTTGCCTCTCTTCTCCCAGTCACCTTCCCTAAAGTCAGGCTCTGAGGAACAGAGCCAAGAGCAACAAGTTCAAAAAGATGCAGGGGAGGAGAGCCACCCTTGCTGCTCACTCTGGCCAATTTACTGTGCAGCCATCATCCCTGGGGACCAGGATTTGCAGGGCTCGGGGGTTCAGGACTGCAGGGTTCCTGACTTCAGAGCCAGGCTGCTGGGTGGTTGCAGGGCAGGCAATGGTGTTGGGCCTCGGAAGGGTCGCCAGTAGGGTGGTCATTGCCATGGAGGCAGTAGGGGGTCCAGGGGGTGGAGAAAACTGCTCCCTGCTCCCAGCCAGTGGGTGGTCCCGCATCTCCCTCAGGGTCTGCCAAAGCTCTGCCTCTGTGATCTGTAAAGCTGCAGGAAAGAAAGCAGGAGTGGCACCAAGCATGACCTGCCATGAGCCCCATGCACATTAGGGGAAGGCTTGCCCTGCCTTTCCCAAGCTCAGACCTTTCTCCACTCCAGCCCTCTGGGATCCTTTCGATCCACCCCACCCTCCCATCAGCCCAGGAACCAAATGTCCCCAAGGGAGAGATTCCAGGTGGTCCTGCACCAGGGATGAGCCAGGCACAGATGAACAGAGAAGCTTCAAGACTCTTTACAGCTGGTGTTTGGTGAAGAGGAGGAAGGGGACTGGTGGCTCAGTGCTGCCTGCTGGGCCAGGAGCATGGAAAACAGGGGCAAAAACATTCCAGAAAAGCTAGGAAGGAGGGTGAGCAGAGCAGAAAGAAAGCAAAGGGATCTGTTGCTTTCCAGGGGCCAGTGGGTCGCAAAACCTGCAAAGCTCCGCCGCATAAGTTTTAAGTGATTCCTCTCTTTCTAATTTTTTAAAATGTATTTTTGCTCAAAACAAATGTTAACGTTACTTAGGTTAATAAATGCAGTACCCGCTCAACTTGCAGAAAAGGTTTGACAAATCTCCTTGGCTAATTCTTGCAACAACTCCTTTCTATTGTCCTTTGCAAATGAGTGGAGAGTTTAGACAGTTTTTTTTTTGAAATGTCAGAGTGCAGGGGCGTAGTTCTCTGAGACTGTGTGTTTCTTTTGAGCATCCCTGCGAACATCTAAAATGGCCAAAGGACAAAAGTGACCGGGTGAAGGGTGAGTGTGAGGAGAGACAAGAAAACTGGAGTGGCCAGAGAATTTTGGTCTTCATGTAACTCTCCCTACAATCAATCATGAGGTGTCTTCCTTACCAACAAGCTTTTAACTTCCTTAGCCAGTAGATGGGGGGAGTGGTGAGAAGTTAAATCTGCATCTAGCATAGTAGCTTTAGAAAGATCATATAAGCACCTTTAATTCCCTGCTAGCACCCACCTTGCTTTATGTTCATATGGGTCCTGCTATTCATTCTTCACACTGCTTTTTGATGGATATGGAATAAGATGTAGAGAGTTTCCTGTTTAAAATACTGTCTGGAAATTAAATCTGAAGTGTCATTATCAGCAAAAACATTAAGATGGTTGGAAAACTGAGGTTTGTGTTGACATGAGGAAGAAGATGCTTACTTCAACATCAAAAATTTCTGAAAAAAAAATTGCTGGTCAAGGCTTTGCCCCCTTATTCTTGGTTTGGAAAGTTACTGGATTGTAAAGTACTGCAAAGAAATTGACTAGCAAGAGATCATAGGCATGGTAATGAGAATACACAGCCCTGACAATGTGTGGTGTTTTCTGTCAAGACCGATAGTTTGTTGTGTTTGCTCACATGTGGAGGTTTAGGGAGACCAGTACAGGTTGGTAGTGAAGCTGCAGCTAAGGCAACAGGGATGTTTAGACACGTGCTGTGTATTTGTTTGGATTAGCTGAGCTAGGATGCATGGAACGTGAAAACTAGCAAATAGAAAAGGGGATATTGGCTGCCAGTTTTTATATTAAAAAAATAAACTAATATAAATAAAAAGATGTCATCATGGCAAGATGAAGGCATGACATTTAAGTAAGAGACATGGTATTAAACACCTATGATGGCTTGCAACCCTGTAAAGATGAGACAAGCAAGTGAAACAGACATTTTACCATTACCCTCAGGGAGAACATATACAAACTGACAGGTAGTATTTACCTACCTGTGAAGCCTTAGATAATATAACTTTTTACACTTTAGGTGGGCTTTGTGATCTGTCCTCCTGAAGAGTTTCTCACAGTGCAGAGAGTCCATAGGTATTAAACATTTAGATTCAAATTCCTGCCCAGAAAGTTACTCACCTGCTCTAGTTAACTGAACAAAGTGCTTAAGTCTATGAATAAAAATGGTAAATAATGAAACAAAGCATTTTTGGCAGCTTGTAAAAATTAAAAGTAATCCTGTCAAACTCTGATGTGTTCAAGTATTTCTAAGAACACTGGAACTAGCTCTTTTATTACTTCAATGCTCATGCAATTCATTTTATTCATCCTGTGCTTAGAATTCTCACAAAAATGCCATACTGACTACTGTAGGCAAATGCCTGGAAATTTAACTTTCATTCATTAAGCTTTGGTATTGATTAAGTGGGAGGCAAAAGACAAACTCAAATAATACTGAATTCATTACCATAGTTTTCTAATCATGTCAGCTTCGGTTTTCCTCTCCTGAAAAATGAGGATCAGAGAAGAAACCTGATATGTACTCACTCATCTCTTCTCCAAGCAGACACACATGGATCCAGTAAGTTTGAATTTTCATACCCATTACCATTTCTTCCTTACATGGCATTTCAAGAGCTTTTTAAACACTCTTTTTAAAGTTGTGAGGAATAGTATATATTCCTAATAGTATTACCTACATCCCCTGGAGGCATTATATCCTATCAAATCACAAGAAGAAAGATAACATTCATATCCTGAACGGCTATACTACGTAACAGAGAGGTTTATGAAAACACATGCTTATTTCTCACAGGTCTAGAAGCTGGAAATCCATAGTCAAGTAGCCAGCAGTATATTTGTATTTGGTGAAGAACTGATTAAGAGAAGGGACCTTCTCACTGGGTCTCACATGGAAGAAAAAAAAAGACTGGACTAACACACACACACACACACACACACACACACACACACACACAGAACACCACCAACAGGGGATCAAATATTCAAATACAGGAACATGTAGAAGACAGTTTTCATTGCAATCACTACAGTGAACAAAACTTCTCTTGGAATTGAAAGGACATGCCTTCCATCCTTTAAATTTTGTTAAAAAGTAACAGGATTCCATTCACTCATTTGCTCAATAATATTCATTGTGTATTTATATAATATCTTCTGTAGCTATCCATCTATACATTGAGAACAACTACTGCCATAAGCATGGGAATGCAAGGTTTTCATCCACAGACTGATTTCACTTCCTCTAGTTATAAACCTAGGATGGCTGGTCTGTTTCTTTATTATTATTACTAATGTCTGTATGATGGTTCATACTGATATCTCCTAAGAATGGAGCCTCTGGAAATACATCTGAGGAACTTGCCCAACTAGGCTGATTGATGTGGAAAATCCAATTCTAAATGCAGAGATGGCGCCATTTCAAGGACTTGGTCCTGAACTAAATTCAGAAGAGAATGTTTGTGAGCATTAGCAATTACCACTCTCTGCTTCCTGAACCCCAATGCAAAGTCATCCTCTTGCTCCCAACACCGTGACCCATTGCCCTGGCCTGCAGCATGCCTCTGCCATCACATCACTCCTAAATTGTGATAAGAGATGGAGGGTGAACATCTAAAACCACACCTTACATGTAGCCTTCTCTATTCCACTGTGAAGAACTGGAAATGAAGTCTCAAACAAGGTGGGAAGTGAGGAACAGCACAGGTGTTTGTCCCAACCTTCATTCAGTCTTCCAAATCCTAGGATCACATGCTTGGGACACCATACCCAGCTCTGATTCAGCTCTTCTATTACAAATGAGGTCCTACCTGGAGACTTTAAAGCTGTACTGTCTTAAAACTATATGGAACACAATTACTAAAGATGTAGCAAGAGCCCTCACCTGACATGATGAACAGGCTCAATTCAAGCAAGTTCTAATGAAAAGTGGGAACATAACCCTTAATCTCACACAGAAGCAAAATCCACCTAGTCTACAGTGATATGAAAAGGGAAGCCCTATACTTGTGCACAGCATACCCAGGAGACTGGCAATTTGTCTGACAATACCAGCTCTTGGCAACAGAACACTAACACCTTGCTAGTGAGTGCCACACCAATAGGATTGTTTTTCCACAGATTGGGGGCAAGGCACAGTAAAGCATAGCTGACACCCCAGGCCTGGGAAAGGAAAGACAATAAGACCAGAGACTCAAGGCCATCCTTGGCTGCACAAAGCTTGAGGCCAACCTGGGGGACATGACAAGCTCTCAAATCAAACAAAGCATGTGGCATCATTTAACAAATTAAAGACAAGCATCCCATGACTGAGTGATTCACTTCCTAGGAGGCTGGGAAGATGTCCCTGTGTATTAGAAATCTCAAAGGAGTGTTGGTAACAGCTCTAACTCCAACAGCTAAACCAAGAAAGAACCAAAGGGTCAGACACAGAAAATGAAAAAAAAATGTAAAGAGATAATTCTCCATTACAACAGAAGCTAACTTAAAGATGGCTGTAGAAACTTGGAGGAATCTCATAAAAATGGGAAACAAGTTATACACAGATTGATAAATATAAACCCAGAAAAACTTTAGAAACATATACAGTCTAAGAACATCTAAATTGGTAGGTAAACAAAAGGTAAAAAAAAAAATCAGCAAAAGGACTACTTTAGTTTCTAAGGAAGAGACTGTGACAAGAGTTTGGGATAAGGGCAAGTTCAACTGACAGGAAAATAATGTCCCCACATACTGATTAAATTATCTGTTTTAATATGCACCTGAATTTTGTAATATTCTATTTGGACACTACACATTACCTTTTTGTATGATAAGAATAAAAAAAAAACAGCTATTTTTCTTATTTTGGAATCCCCCTATTTTACATAGATATATTAGGAGGAGAAATGAATATTCTCAAAAAAGAAAAAAAAATCTTTACACTAAAGAAAAATCAAAGGAGTTGAATCTTGTTAACATAATGCCTATTTATTTAAAATAAAATATAACTAATTACAAACAATTTGACATCTAGTAACTCTATTAATAATAATGTTGATTATGTCCTTGTGTAATGGAATAATCTGGGTGAGTAGAAACATTTTTAGGGGACAACAAACTGAATACTTCCAGCTGGCTGGGGAATCACAGCAGCAGGTTTGCACCAACTTTGTCTTGAAGTGAGAGATTCTTCTTCTCCAGTCACAGTCACTTCCCTGACATTGATTTGTCCATGTCAAGATTGATCTTCAGCTAAGAAAATCCTTCTGTCTGTTTTCAGGAGACATTCCATACCTGTTTCATTTTCAATGCCCTGTAACAAAGACAAATGAAAAATACAGTGATGAGGGGGGTAGAGATAATGGAACTAACAACCAGGAAGTCTGAGTAAGAAAGAATAGAATGCACATGGTAATTTTGTTCATTTGGGTGATGGGGTTTTGAGATAGGGTTTCTCTGTGTAGACCTGGATGTCCTGGAACTAGTTTTTATAGACCAGGCTGGCCTTGAATTGACACACATGCATGACCCTCTGCTTCTTGAGTGCTGAGATTAGAGGTGTGTGCTACCACAGCCCAGTGACACATTTTTGTTCTTAAAACTTTTCAAAATGCTTTTGTCAAAACCAAAAATATCTTTGAGGTTGAGGGTCTATTGCAGTCAGATGGGCATTAATTTCTAAATGTGCTGTGGTTTTCCTAGAAAGCAGGGACATTCTTGTTTTTATTAGTCATTAGTCATTTGCTTAATGTTGTTTGTGTCCTCTGATCCACAGGGCATGTGGTAGTCACAGGACAATCTGTAAGGATTGGTTTTTCTCTTTCCACCATGTGGGTTTCAGGAGTCAGACTGAGGATGTCAGTCATGGAAGCCAACATTGTACACAGCCACAATACTCTTGGCAAGAGCAAGGAACATACTATGCAATCTAACGTACAAAGCTTACATATATTTTCACTTATTGTCCTTTCCTCGAAAATGAAAAGTGGTACTAGTAAGTCTTGGGCAACCTTGAAACATCTGCAGAGTACAGGCGAGTAGTCATTTAGGCCAATGTTCTTGAATCTCCTCAACTAGCTTGGACACATGGTTAGGAAAAGTCTGACTAAAGGCAATCATTTCTACAGCAATCTAGTGTACTACCTATGAAAGTTATATAAAGAGAAGACTGTTTCCAAGGATACTTTTCACACTGCCATTCATTCTTTGAAGAGGACATTTCTATGCAACTTCAAACTGACTGCCCTGTTCAGTGTGGAGTTGACACTGGCTAAGATAACTAAGAGGATTTCTCCCCAGATCCTTGACTACCACTGGGACTGTACCAGTTAAACTGCCAGGGCTTGGAGGTTCAGACAAATGAGCTCTGCAGCTCTATTCTTCCACAGTGCCTTCACCTCCCAATGATAGTGCTGCTTCCAACTTTTGTCTTCTTACTCTCCAGGCTTCAAAGTGGGGCTCAGTTGCCTCAGTGGTTCTGGGACACAGTGAACAGTGTTTCCATAATGCTGACCTCACATATGAGCTACTTTGTCACTCGATCCAAGACAGCCACATGATCCTTTAATGATTCAGCAGCCAAGAGTCTCTCAGTTCTGAAAGTATTCAGTGAGGACACTTGTCAGCATTTGCAGTGGCCACAGCTCCCAGGATGTCAGTCTACAGCAACTTTTTGTCTTCCCCATATTCTCCTTCTACAGTTCACAGTTCCTCAGCAATTGACAGCACAGACCAACACTGACCTTTTCTCCCCAAGCCTTAGGCACCTCACATTTCCTTTGTGTTTTGACTTCAATCACGGTGACTTTTTAGATCTTTTATTGGGATAGAGCTTCTAGAACATCTCCATGTAGGTGTGGTGGGGCTGGAAATAGGTTCTGGGTCCCACACAGGTGTGCTCTAGCTTCTTTGGAACTGTCAGTGCTCCTTGACCTCTGGGTGCTGGCTTAGAGAACTGGTACTTTCTTCAGAGATGGTACTTGAGAGGGACTGGCAGTAGTTAGGGCGTTCTCCTCTTTCCAGTACCACCTCAATTCTTCCTCTTGGCCTGACTTCTGTCTTTCTTGCAAGACATAGTCCTGATAGGCCTGGAGGCTGCCTCATACACACATTAAAATAGGAATTTCATCCAAACAAAGGATTAACATGAGTGCAGGAACAGAGTGTTGCTATATCTCTCCTTGATGCACAGTATAAAGATTACAATGAGCTGATCTTTTCTGAATGAGGGTGAAGATCACAGTTCTACTGCTAGACACGTGAAGAATGTAGTTTCAGGATATTTCCCTGTGTGACATGCACTGCTCCAAGTGCTTGTATAAAAGTTATGACCATTGCTACATGAAGAACCATCTATCAGCTCTAGGACATGGGATCTTGGGGATTCCTGAACACTGTTCAACAGTTGGCCTTTTCTGCTTCCCCACAGTAAGAAGATCAGGGCACTGAAACTAAGTAAGTGGTGTGTGTGTGTGTGTGGGGGAGGTGTGGAGCTGTGTGTGTGTGGGGGGGTCTGTGTGTTTATGTCTGTCTTTCTGTGTGTCTCTGTGTGTTTTTCTTTATTTGTTTCTATTTTTCTGTATCTGTGTTTGTGTGTGTGTAATAATGATAATAATAATAAGAGACCTTCAATTTAGAACACAAAAGGGAACATGCAAGAGACTTGAGACTGAAAAAGGAACAATGGAGGTAAATTAACTATACATTAATGAAGTAAATTAGGACAATATTTAAATTGGTAACATACTAGAAAAAGGAAAAAAAATTAAATGCCCTCACCTTATCATTTCTTTTGATAAGAAAAAAATTGCAAGTCTTTAAATAGTTAAGTCATTTCTCCTTAGTAGATAGTTAAAAAAAAAAAATAACAACCATAGAAATTACAGTTAAAAATTTCAGGGAATTTCAATGATCAATAAAAAAGAGAAGAAATGTGATACCTCTGTGATAAAGGTGATGTGATGATGTACACAATTTCCATAATAATCTGTTCCCTCTGCGTCACATTCTTTTAATACATGTGGAGCAACACTAAGTATAAACAAAAGATGGTGGTTGATATTACTATGGTTTTTGACTCATTTTACAAATTTTATAGCATATATCCATATAGAGGGAAAGGGAGAAACAAGAAATTAGAGACTAAGGCATACAGATATTGTAACATAAGTCACATTTTGATGTATCTTTTATATTTAAAAGTGAAGTAAAAGAGAATCTTTGTAGATCAACAGCTAAACTTGACACCTTTTTATGAAGTATCTTAAGATATGCATACCAGCATTAGTTTTATAAAGTTATTAAATATACATTATATAGTGAAAAGACCCCATTATCTCAATTTTATTGAAATATTTAACACACACACACACACAAAACATCAACAACAGTCAAAATGACCACCATTATTTTTAATGAGGTACAGGGGTAGGAAGATAAGGTTCCCTGTTATATAGTAACTTTTGGACTTGATTTTTTAATCTATTCTCCCTGTGGTATTTTGCATGTCCCTTTTACATTGTTCTACAAGCAGTCATTAATTTATGTTTTTCGAAACATGAACATTTAAAAACACAGGAGAAGAAAATGGAAGAAAACAATAATTTTCATCTCTAGGAAATATCATTATCTACTCCCAATTCTCATGTATTCATACTGCCTTCTTTGTTCCACTCTGTATTTTTCTTTTCCAATTTCTTCATTTTTCTGTTCTGTTCTACATTTTTTCTCCTGTTCTCTCTCACATATTGTCCTATCTAAAAGTGACCATAAACAAATGATGTCATTGTCTAGCTTTACCACATAGCTTCTGATGGCACCTAGCCCTTTTCAAATAATCAGTAATAGAAACAATGCTACAACATCGAATATATAAAGATATCTTTGATGCATTCTTACCTCTCTATGATAAAAGATTTATTGCTGTTAAGTTCAGTACCCAAGATCTTGACACTTCATGGGCAATGAGTTTATTTTGTAAGCTTTATTGCTTTTTTATCCCAAAGTGAAAAATGCTAGTTTGGTTAAAACTGAATTCACTGCTACTTTTAGACCTGATTTGCCCACTGGTCACTTTCTATCTGATTTCACCCTTTATACAAATGAAGTCAAGTTTCATATTCTCGACCAAAAAACAAGGGATCATAAAGATATTCTCTGTACTATTAATAAGATGTATACCATATGTATCTGTAATTATGCTCTATTCTATTTTCCTGGTGTTCTACTAGCAACATTACAGCTATGTGCAATGAAATTGTTACAGAGACATTGCCTTCAATTCCAGAACTTTCCTTATGTCACTAGTTTATAGATGCAAACAATATTATATTCTAATAATTACTTGTGAATGCTGCTTGCTTCATAATTACATTGAAATGCACAAGAAAAGCAACTTTATACACATCTAAAGCATATTTCCAAAGTAAAACATTCATCAAGGATAGACTAAGCTTCTTCTACTTGCAGGGGATTATGAATACTTAGAATAAAGCAACTTCCTAATAACCCAAGACATCCCCTTCCTCCTACAGGTATATGGTTCTCCATCAGAGTCAACACTAATTCATTTAAGGTGACCCAAAACCCTCAGAACACTGTTTATAAGTGAGGATCCAAAGGGTGAGAGTGTTAGACATGTCGGGGAGTGCTGAATCCATGCCAATTGGAAGGAAGTATCAGGCACAATCTTAAGCAGAAGCAGACTGATATATTTAAGGACTGCAAGGAGGATGCTTAATCCTGAGAACAGTGACACTGAGTATGTGAGAATAGTCAAGATGGTCACAGGGTCCTATTGTGTAGTACAAAACCACAGGGGAATAAGGTGGTCTGTCTGAAGTTTAAAGGAGCAAAATGCTGGCACTGAGTGGACTGTATGAGGAACAGACCCTATGAAAGAACTAGATTAATTAGTCCATATGAAAAAGCAGGGAACAGTGGGTGGTGAGGAATGGTGTGGTTCCCATGACATTTGAAGACTGAGAGAACAGGATTTTGTCATAGATTAGAAGACAGGTATTTGGAAAAGAGGAATCAAGGTAGGTGGAGAAAGCCAAGAAAGGCACACTTTGAAAAGATACAGGTTTACTCTAGGCATTGTTGAATGTCAGGATTCCGTCACTTTGTGAAAAAAATCCGCTACAATGGTCTACCTTACAAGGCTATGGTATTGACCATATCAAGGTAGTGAAGACTAGGCAAAGAGTACACAACAAACATGCATCAAATATCTGCTTTAATCTGCAGAATAACATCCTTCTGAAATATAAGCACAATTCCTATGGTAAATGTCATTGAGTCACATTTATTTCACATATCTAAAGTCACAAAATGATCTCGTGTTTACTTCTTCTTATGCCTCTGATCAAGTTATATTTTAGTCTTAAAATAACCTCTCTGGATAAACTGATGCATAGCATACAGCACACAGATGGATACCTTGGATGTGCTGACAGCCCATGGATGGTCTGAATACCTTCCTGAAAACAGGGGATCTCCATTCCATAGTACACTTCCCGTTCTTTCAGCTGATGCTATAAGGTGTTCCCAGGGTCTCTAACCCCTGAACTGGATTTTCCTGTTCTTTACTTTCTTCACTCTCTGGCAGAGAAGACACCTCACTCTCACGTTTGATGTCTGTGTCACAGGAACAGAATCAAAGGTACAATTGGGTACAAGTTTCTTGGTGACAAATCAGTATTACTTGAGTGTACAGAAAACACTTGTTATCTTTACAAACATGCTATATTGATGACTTTTATCCGTAATAAAAAAAAAATCATTATGACTCAAGATCCCTTTTTCTATCATTGTGGTTGTAGAATCACTAAATATATCAATTATACATCATTAAAATTAAAACAATTTAGAAAGAGAAAATATGAGATATAATAAAGACAAAAGAGATTAGCTGTCTGGACATCACATTAATGAGGAGAAAATTGAAAAAGAAGATGACCATGACATTCCCAATGTCCTCAGAAGCACAGAGATTTAAGAAAAGCACATACGTAAATATTGGGTATATAATACTGTAATGTGTTCCACACTTAAAATTTACCGTTGTTCTGTATAGCAGCCTGAGAGCCAAAGGATAAAAACCCTGATTCCTCTCCTGCCACATTTTCTTCTGCAAACTCAAGTTTCACAGCATCTTCTTGCTATCTGGAATCCTATTGAAAACAGAAGATTACATAAATATTCAATCTGGTATTTTGAACGTTGTGTTAAAACAATTAAAGAACTTTGCATTAAGTTTGATTCATTAACCCCATCAATTGTGCTGTTCTGATTCCACCACTGTTTTCTTTTGACAAGTGTCTCACTGCCATGCTCAGATATACTGAATCATGACAGACAGCACACAGATGTATACCTTGGATGTACTGACAATCCGTGGATGCTCTGAATGCTTCCCTGAAAACAGGGGCTCTCTCTATTCCATAATGCCCTTCTGGTTCTTTCAGCTGATGCTGTAAGGTGTTCCTGTGGCTCTCTAACCCCTGAACTGGATTTTCATGTTCTTTACTTTCTTTACTCTCTTGCACAGGAGATACTTCACACTCATGACTGTTTTCTGTGTCACAGGAACAGAATCAAAGGCACACTTCAGTCCTATGTTCTTAGTCACAAAGCAGAATTAGTTGTGTGTACAGAAACACTTGCTATCTTTACAAACATGCTTTTATGATGACTTTTTATTTTCAATAAAAAGAAATCTGGTGTGACTCAGGATCACTTTTTCTCTCCTCGTTATATTATCACTAATTATAAGAATTTTATGTCATTAAGTTTAAAACAATGTATAAACATAAAATACAACAAATGATAGAAACAAAAGGGATGAGGTGTCTGGACTTTCACTTCTGTTTTTAATGGGATCACAGACAGCAAGAAGATGCTGTGAAACTTTAGTTGCAGAAGAAAATGTGGCAGGAGAGTAGAAAACTGAACAAGAAGATGACCACGAAATTCCCCATGTCATCAAATGCACAGAGTTTTAAGAAAAGCACATTTGTAAATATTGGGTATATAATACTGTAATGTGTTCCACACTTATACTTTACCATTGTTCTGTAAAGCAGCCTAAGAGCAAAAGGACAAAAACCCTGATTCCTCTCCTGACACATTTTCTTCTGCAAACTCAATTTTCACAGCATCTTCGTGCTGTATGTGATCCTATTGAAAACAGAAGATAACATGAATATTATTTCTTGAACATTGAAATCTATAGTAAATCAATTAAGAACTTTGCATTAATTTTGTTTCTTAATCCCCCACAATTGTGCTGCTCTGACTCACTGTGTTTCCTTTTGACAATGACTCACTGTCATACTCCTCTAAATTAAATTGTATTTGCAAATCTCTTGAATAGCCAGGGATGCTCACCTTCCAGAAACAAATGTTTCACAGAACTTTCACCTTAAAGCCCTTTGCAACTTTAGTGTAAGCAACTAATTTTTATCATCAATACTTTACAACATGATTTTTGTATGCATCTGGGTGATTGGTTTAAGCAGGTAATTGACAGGTAGTATAATGCTCATTACAATAAACACATTATCTAAACATTGAAGAATCTGCATACACACACACACACACACACCCAAGAGAGAGAGGGGGGAGGAAGAGAGAGAGAGAGAGAGAGAGAGAGAGAGAGAGAGAGAGAGAGAATCTATGTTCTTAGAAAGTGCATTAGCTAGCAGAGGAAATAAGACTATTCGAGAAGCAACACCTGTGAAGTCTGAATACAAAGACAGTGACTCAGAAGTGCTTCTGAGCACCTGGGGAGAACCCAGATTTGACATGGGTGATCATTAACAGTTAAAATCATTGACCTTCTGGAAAGGCTCTGTGACAAGAACAATTTCTAAGGAGTAATTACAGTGACCTGTTGACAGGGGATTACATGGGATGAAAAGGGAAAATAAAGCTAGTTAAGTAAAGCACACTTAAATTACAAGGAAAAGAGTTTTGAATTGCCAGAGAAGATGAATATAGGGTACTGTGGAAACCAGTCAGGAACAGGATAAAAACCTATAATAGGCTATTTTAATTGGTCACTACTCTCTTTATTAGGTGCCCAGTACCACATGCTTACCTCCAAATGTTTCTTATTTCCTTGCTTGTGTGTGTACATGCATGTTTGTGCATATAAAATTTATATGGGGTGCATGGGCATGGAAGTCAGAGGTCAATTGCCGATGTTTTTATCTTTCAGTTTCCCAACACATTTGGAACTTTTCAATTATGCTAGACTGGTTGGTCAGCATGTCCCCGGAGCCTCCTGACTCTACCTCTCTCTCAAACTGGGATTACAGGACATGCCTCCTTTGCCATGAGTTTCGAGGGATTAATCTCAGTTCCTCTTCTTACATAAAAAGCATTTGACTGATCCATTCTACAGCCACTGAGGACACTTAAACAGGGACCACTTACTGTTACTTCCTAGGGAAAATTACAAAAATCATCAGATATTATCTTAATTTATTGACTGTTATTTTTATATATTTACTCAATTTAATCATCAATATCTACTGAGCCTTTACCATCTATATTCCAAGTGCTGTGTTAACAGGATGGAATAATTACAGACTTCTCTGATTTGAAAGTTTGGAGTTTGTAAAAGGGATAGCTCAATAATAACAGAATGAAATCTCAGGAGACACAAATATATGCTTAATAGAGAGCTTTGAACAAGAAAGAAAGATGGATAACTTGGCATCTGGGCTAAGAGAACCTCAGAGGGACAGAAAAAATGTCTAAATCTATGAAGTCAAGAGAAGATGACACAAGAAAGTAACATTTAAACCAACAGAAACAAGAAATAGGAACAAGTAAGAAAGACTGGAAGAGGGTGGGTATCACTAGGAAAACGGAATATCCTTGAATAAAACTGGGAGTGAGAGTTTCAGTTTATCTGGCAGAGACACTGGTGCATTGCATTCCTGACCTGATACTCCAGAACTTGGCATGGTCTTCAGTCAGGGCTGTGGTAGGAAATTATTTCCTGGTGTGTTGTTTGTGCTGCATTTAACTCTGCGAAGCTGTATTACTGTGCTGGTCTAAAACATCTGGTGATCCTAATAAAGAGCTGAATGGCCAATAGAGAAGCATAAGTAAGGGAAGAATGGCATGGCAGGCAGAAGGAGAACCAAGACAGTGGAGACCCAAGAGGACGAGTAGAGGAGGACATCAGGGCCACCTGCCCAGTGGCTCAGCAGCTCAGAAGACCAGCTGTGCAGCTGCCCAGCCGCCCAGTCCCCCAGCTCTCCAGCCATAGAGGAAGAAGAAAAGTGAGATATGCAGAAGTAAGAAAGATAAAAGCCCAGGGGCAAAGGGTAGAAGGGTTAGAAACAAGGCAAGGTAAGGCCTAGCCCACACAACCAAGCCTGAGTCTCTGATTTATTTTGCAGTGGATTGTCTGGCTGAACCAAAAGACAAAAGAGCAAACAAGCTAAAACATTATAATGTAAGACCCTCAGAATGAGGAGTCTCCCATTTTTGGTCGGTACCCCCAAGAACTCAATGTCCAGTCCAGTTGCTGCAACACGCAAGAGGCTTTAATGAACAGGAAACATTTGCACAAACTGGCTCCTCTAGCATGCAGGCTGGAGAGAAGCACCATCCCTGGGGCACAGGTGTTTTTAAAGGCAAACCACAAGCTTAGGGAGGGGGTGGGACCCTCTGTCCATTGAGTACATGACCCTTTGAGGCTGGATGGTCTTGCTATTAGGGTCAACAGACCTTAGGGCCTCAGGGTGTGCTAACTAATCTTGTCTGAGCAAACCGGAGGTACAGTTATCTCTTTGTTTCTTAAGGACCCTATTCTCCACCTGCTGTCTCACAAGAAAGGAGGGGCAGTGTAAATTCTTCATATCTTGTCATCTCAGGGCCTTGTGAGGGGAAGTTAGCAAATTCCAAGGAACAAATATTGGTCAGGGTTAGCTTTCCTGGTTAGTCTGTCCTTCATTTCAAGTGGTGGGGTTTCTTTAACTGTACTTTTTTGTCTTTCATCCCCCCTTTTTCTCTTTCAATAGTTCTAATCTTAGAACTATGGAAATTAAGAGGCAGCCTCCTCTTAGCTCAGGAGGCTTCTGTACTGTTATGTAAGTATCATAATCTGGACTGTACTCACTTATTATTTTTAACAAAAGGAACAATTTTTCCAACAGTAAGCAACAAGAGAGGAATAAAAATGAGCAGTTGTAAGAGGCTGTCCCTGGGTCCTATATCCTGGAGTGGTGTGGCAGTGGGTCCAGAGGAGGAGGACATATTCTGAACTGGCCCTGTCAAAGGCTCCCCAGCCAGTGGGATGTCCTTAAGATCTTTGCGAACTCCAGTCTCTTTAACCAACAGTAGATGGCAGTCATGAGTCAAGCCAGTGGGATGACCTTAAGATTTTTGCAAACTCCAGTATCTTTAACGAACAGTAGATGGCAGTCATGAGTCAGTGGTTCACCAGTCTCCTCAGGCAGAAGAGTAGTGGGATGAGGTTGGCTGGTGGAGTGAACACAATCTTCTCAGTCTCTCAGTGAGAAGCAGGCTTTGGTGGTGAGTCGTGTGGGCGTTGGTCATCATCAGTCGGATGCTGCCGGACAATGATCTCCAATGCATGGGGGCTATTATAGTTACTTTATGCCCCAAAGTCAACTTGTCAGTCACTATAGCTTTTAGACAGTCAGGCCATCCCCTGGCTAGAGGATCAAGCTTCTTTGACAGATAAGCAACTGGTCTGTTCCATGGCCCTAGGCCAAAACTCCCCAGGTGACCCCCTTACTCTTGTCCACATAAAGGGTAAAAGGTCAGTTACATCAAAAGGCTTAGAGCGGGTGCTTTCAGCTGGGCCTTTTTAATGGCATCAAAAATGATTCCTGATGCTCCTGGGCCCAGGAGAATTTTTTTTTTTTCTTAGTCAGCCTGCAAAACCCAAATGTCCCCAGAAATTCTCTTACTTTCCTGGCCATCTTGGGGAATTTTAAACCCTTGGGACAGTCAGGTCCAGATGAGCTGCCCAGTCCTACCCACGTCAGGGTCCTTCCATTCAAAGGCAAAAAGCAGTTGGCTGGTGGGATGTAACCTTGAATGAGTGGGATACCCGGCCCACTCCAAGGTCCACTGTTCTTCAGGTAGTCCATGAATTACCTTGGGCTAAGGGAGGGGGTCCAAACCCCGTCTCCCTTTAATTTTATCTTTTCTTAGGGCTAGGACCTTCGATACCTGATTTGTCTTCTTGGGACAGTCATTTGCCAAGTGTCCTTTTTCTTTACAATATGCACACTGGTCCTCCTTGTGGAGTGGGGTCCTGTTGCCCAGGTTCCCTAGCCTGTTTTAAATTTCCTAACATTTTTTTCTCTCTTTCTATTTTTTCCTTTAACCACTGGAGCCAAGATATTTTAGTCAAATTCTTTTCCTGTCTTCTTTCATGCTTTTTCTCTTTTTCTTTCTCTTTTCTCTGCTCTCTGTCTCTCTACTGTCTTTCTTTTCTCTCCTTTTCTTCTATTTCCCTTCAATACACTTTCTCTTCCTCTTAACCTTTCCAGTCTCTGGAGTTTCTTCCTAATATCTGGGGCCCAATTTCCCCATGAAGCCCAGAGACACCGAAGCTCCCTGGGCTTCTGAAGTAGGGTCAAAAGGAGTGCTCTCTTTACCTTAGCCAAATTGGTAGGCCGTCTCGCAGCACCTCAAAGACCTGCCACCAGAACCTGGCAATAGATTTTTAAGCTCTCCCTACCTTCAGCAGTGTTGAAGTCCCAACTGGGGCAAGTCAAAGGAATCCCAAGTCAATCTTGTTTTTTTTCAGCTGTGCTGGCTACCCATCGGCCCCAGGGATATTTTTCTAGCCTCAAGCAGAAACTGTTGATAATCATATCAAATAGTCTGGTGAGAGAACATAAGGAACACCAAAAAGTGGGTGGTTAGTTTTTCCAATTACAAAGATCTGGGGAGAAGGGTCAGTCCTGGAGGCTGGCTTTGGGGAGCCAAATATGTGCAGCGGCAGGGTCATAAGTCATAACCCTGTCCCTCCATTCCGGCATGGCTCTGCCCAGGCCGCGCCAAGCCCATGGCTGTTCAACCTTCTGCTGAAGCTCAGCCCCAGCAGTTCTGGCTGCCCCACCACATTCCTGGGGGTGGGGGATGAGCGCTCATTGTCTAGCTAGGTCTCCTGGCCCTGCTCTCCTGTGTATCTAAAGTCAAACTTAAGTGGGGTAGTTAGTTGTTGACCCATGGGGAGAGTAGAAATGGACATAAACAGTAGGAACAGAAGGAGGCGAAAAACACAGAACAATCTGACAAACAGGACAAATCCGCACGGTTGACAAAGGGAGCCCAAACCAAAGTTACAAAGCAGAAGGGAAGCAAGTCCGTAGGCCGGCTGTCCCCAAGAGAAAGGAGACTCCGTCACCTCTCCTCCTCCAAACAACCTGGGACTTTCATCCAGGGCGGGACCAAGGGTCTCAGGACATGTCTGTCTCCCCTGTGGTCCTATACAAGTCCTGTGCAGGCCAGGCACAGATTCAAATACTCAAGTCAAAAACACATAACATCAGACACATCAGACATACATCAAACATATAGGTTGCCAGCTCTTTGTTCCCTCCAACTGGCAATGGAATTGAGTCTGGGGGTCAACCACATCTTGGTGGGACCTCCAAAATGTAAAACCCTCAGAATGAGGAGTCTCCCAGTTTCGGTCGGTACAAATATTCACAAAACTTGATCAAAAAATACTCAACTTCAAAGGGAAAAACAAAAAACCCAGGATAGCCAAAACCATTTTTAAAACAAAAGGATCTTCTGGGGGCATCACAATCCCTGATTTCCATCTCTACCATAGAGCTATAGTGATGAAAACAACTTGGTAATTGCATAAAAAGAGAGCGGTGGGCAAATGGAATGAATTCCAAGAGCATGATATCAACGCATAAGCCTATAAACGCCTAATTTTTGACAAATTATAAAATGTAAGAAAGCAAACATATCCAGCAAATGGTGCTAGTATATCTGGCAGTCAATATGTAGAAGAATGCAAGTGGATCCATATCTAATGCTATGCATGAAACTCAAGTTCAATTGGATCAAATACACAATATAAATCCATCTACACCAAAAAGTGGAAATACATTTGAACGCATGGGAACAGGGATCACTTCCTAAGTAGACACCAGTCACATAAACTCTGAGAGCAAAAATTAATAAATGGGACCTTCTGAAACTGAGAAGTTTCTGAAAAGCAAAGAACACAGTCAACATGACAAAATGGCTCCATACAGAATGAAAAATGTCTTCACCAACCCAACATTTGACTGAGGGCTTATCTACAAAATATACAAAGAACTTAATAAACTAGAAATTAAACTGTCATATAATCCAATTAAAGTGGGGTAAAGATCTAAACAGAGAATTCTCAACAATAATATCTCAAATGGCAGAAAGACACTTGAAATGCTCAACATCCTTAGTCATCAGGGAAATGCAAATCAAACCACTCTGAGATTCCATCTTACATGGATCAGAATGGCTAAGATCAAACTGCCAACGACTGCAGCAGTTTTTCTAACTCAGTTTTGAGTGGTAACTCCTGAATTTCCTATTCAAGTGCCCACTTTTCCTTCTCTTCCAGTTTGAGGATATCAATTTCTTTTTAAGCTCATTAATCTCAAGAGTCATTTGTTCAATATGTGAGTGCTGTAAATCTCTTAGCTCAGAAATTTCTAATGTAGGTTGATTCTGCTTACTCATCAAGTAGTGGTTTTCACAATGCATCATTTCCATATTTTTAAAGATTTCAATTTCTGACTCATCTATCTGATTTTTGTAGCGAATTCCTAATTATCAAAGTTTTTCAATATTTATTTGAATTTCATTTTCTAGATCTCTAAACTTGGAGAGTTCTTCTTCATGACTGGAGAAGAGTTGGCTTAGCAATAGCTCCAGTTTGATTTCTTGGGATTTTGATATTGTGTTTAGAATCTCATTCTTTTAGCATTTCAAGTTCATTGTGTAATATCTAATTTCTGATTCATGTATAAACTCAATATCTTTCTGGTTTTTACATAGAGCATCTATCTCAGATTCAATTCTCTCACTTTCTGGTGGCATTAACATGCATTGAAGAAGACATGACCCCTACCCAGAATGGTACCACTCAAAATGGGTTGAGACTTCTCACACCAATCACTAATTAAGAAAATGCCTCACAGCCCCATATTATGGAAGCATTTTCACAATTGTGGTTCCCTTCTTTAGGATAACTCTAGTTTGACATTAAACTATCCAGGGAGGATTCCCAAGGTAAACTTAAAGTAAATGTAAGTTGTAGATCCAAATACCATTTATAACATGACTAAAACCATGCCAGGACTTTAAATGTCCAATGCAACTACAGAGTGATATCTGCAAAAATCCATTCAGTCCAGCCTGGTAAGATGTTATAGACTTTCAAAATAGAAATAAAGAGTTTAAATAATAGCAGGAAACCAATCATGAAGTAGGAATTACAATTCCTGGGTATGCTGTGCAGTGGTGATAGCATATGCCTTTAATCCCAGGTCTCGGGCAGTAGAGGCAGGAGGATCTCTGTAAAGAGGCTAGCCTAATCTACATAGTGAGTTTCCAGGAAAGGCTCTGTCTCAATCAATTGATTTTTGTTACTAAAATCAACACAAAGGTACTAGTGTTTTCAGTATGCTAAAGTAGTACACTAAAGTATTTCTATTAATACAGTAAAAACAGCAAATGGCTTCATAGTAAGGTTTGATATGCCCTTGAATGGGATAAAGTATATAATTCATGTCTTAAAAACCAACCCACTTCGTCATACTCATAATACTTACATGCTGAAATTGAATTTGTAATTTGTTACTTTGTTTTCTCAATTGGAAAACTGTTTTAATCATTTCAGCTGTCTCTTTCCTTGATTCCTGCAAATGAGCAGTTAGCTGAGTAATGATGATCTCTCAATGTTTCATGGCAGATTTAAATTTATATAACTAAGGAAAATGAGTGAAACAGCAAATAATATCTTTTAGGGTGTTTTTCCAAAGTTATCTTTCTTGAAAGCTACTGGCCTGTCCAAATTAGTTTCAAAACTGACTTTGAAAACATGTATGTGCATTAAGGATAAGAATATATTTAGGTTGACTTTTCTGTGTGTTCTTATAGAAGAATCATCTTTATACTTTGGAGTACACAGATGTGACTCTAGGCAACAGCAACAGACACATTTAACCACAGCTTGTTTCTGAAGAGGATGGAATGGAAGTATGCTGTCTTTTTTTTTATCAGTGTCCTACTTCATCATGACTTCCATGCACAGCAGGTGTCACTGTAACCAGTGAGATGACTTACAAGGGCTTGCTAACATTCTTAATTAGTTTAAGTCATACTTATTTTGTGTTTTTCATAAATATTCTCTCAGACTGATTACAAAAAAAAAAAAAAAAGACATCTATCTTACAGGAGTGATTTCACTCTATCTACTTGACACAGTTAAATTTTGAAAGTCTGAATATTGCAGCTGTGATCCTGTAATCCTTACTTTAAATATGCTTGTTGATGCTATCTATGTACAAGAACAAAAATTATGAAATGACCCAGGTTGCCATTGCAAGCCCTATGTGTTAATAACATACACACACACTACAATTCACATGTGTAACAAAGCAAAGCCACAGGAGGTGAATGCACCCTCTGCAAGACTTCAGTCCCACATGTGGCCCTCATTCCTTCCAGTTGTTGTGTTAGTTCATCAAACTCACGCTGTCTTCCAGCCACTTCAGTTTCCATCATCTCCACAGGGTGTGACTGCACTGAGCTCCTTGTTCATAATGACAATTATCAAGGCCAAATTCTTCTTCCTAAATTGATCATGATTTTTATTAATTTAATACTAGCAACATACCTCAGACAGAGGGAAGAAACTTCAAGACCAATGCAAATTCCATTAAAAACATTCCAACATCCTTCAAGTTCTGTAGGATAGAAATAAGCTTTCTTTATGAGATATATGTATGAGTTATATACCTTAACAGCATAAACAGGATTTCTGCACGATAAAAAGGACATAACTGGTTTCGTTAATTATCATAATCAATGAGAACTACATGCAGGAAAGCTTTGTTAGTAATGTGGGTGTCTTTTTACAATATAAAACACTGCTATCATAAGTAGTTTAAACACTATACCCTTAGTAAATTTGTAGGCTTCCCTGCTATTATCACAAAACAGCAGCCATTTATCTGTAAAGATAAAGTTTATTGATTCATTTATTATGGACTTAAACTGAATGCAATTTACCTGCAATAGTATTTCACTGAGCATGAGGACCGAAAATACAGCTACAATTACCGGACAGCTAGCACTAAGTATCCTCTATCTGTACCTCCCCAGTGCAAGAATACACACACACACACACACACACACACACACACACACACACACACACACACACACACACACACACACAGAGAGAGAGAGAGAGAGAGAGAGAGAGAGAGAGAGAGAGAGACTTAAATACATTTTGTGATTGCTAGGGATCCAAGCTCATGTTCCTGTGGCAAACACTTTCCTCATCAAAAAGAAATATGAGTTCAAATGTTAATAATTCCTCAAACACCTGAGAGCTTACAATGCACCTTATTCTCTCCCAATTACCACTAATATCCCTCATATTGCTTCTCCATATAAAGGGTAATTGGACAGGCCATGGACCCCTATGGCTTTCAGTGTATGTATGTGAGGTCAAAGTTCAATGTCCAGTGTCTTTTTTAATCACTCTCCATCTCAAGATTTTTAGATAGGGAGTTGGAATCTGAAACTCACTCATTCATCTAGAATGGCCTCAGGGATCCTCTTGTCTTAGCCTCCCCAGTGCTGTGATTACAGAAACTAACAATCACACCTGGATTTAACATGGGTGCTGAGGAACCAAATCTAGGACCTCATGCTTGAACAGCAAGCACTTTAGTGCTACACCATCTCCTCAGCCCCTGAAAAGGCTTTTTCATCACCTCATTGGCTTTCCTCTCCTCTATATCTGTCTGCTATTCTCTAAGATGAGAGAAAGTTCACTTTGATAGCCCAGCCAACAGGCTACTATAGTTGATAGGCACATTGAAAGAGCCCCCAGAGGAAAATACCAGTCATTGTGACACATTCTTGTAACCTCAGTGCTGCTTGGGACGCAGAGACTTGGAACATCCCTGGGTCATTGGTCCGCCAGCCTAGCCTATTCTTCAAGGTTCAGGCAATGAGGGACACTGTCCCATAAAACAAGGTGATCACTCCTGAAGAACAATGACCAGAAGTTGCTGTCTGGATTACACACACACACACACACACACACACACACACACACACACGCACACACACACACACGCACACAAGATGATAGATAGATAGATAGATAGATAGATAGATAGATAGATAGATAGACAGATGGCTATATTTGTACTGGCACTCTGGTATTTTGGTCACCTTAGACACCCTCACAGAACTTCTCAGGCCTCAGTTCCTGTTCCCTTCCTGCTGTAAAGTGGGAGGACTGGGTGTGTTTCACCTCCCAAACAGCAGATGACCCTTGACACATCACTTGCTTTCCCTGGGCCGCATATTTTCACATCTGTAATGTGAGCTGAAAATGTCATCCTAGGTTGCTTCATGTGAGCAATAATAATATTCAAGTGTAAGAGCCTACATGGTCACCCTTTCTTCAGAGCAAAGCTGCATCGGTTGAGAGGTGAGACTGACAAACACAGGGTTACTCCCTGATCAATATGCATCCTTGGGTTCCTGGCTCTATAAATCTGCTCCAGGTGACACATACAAAAAGACTCTGTAATTTATTTACTTTGGAGAAATACTCTTTTTATCTGTTTAGAATTTCCTTCAGATGGTGTGTGTGTATGTGTGTGTGTGTGTGTATGTGTGTGTGTGTATACTGTTCGTATTATATGTCATTGTGGATTGTAATAGGAACATTTGTGCACATTATCTACCCTTCTGATTTCTAGGGTACAACATATTGTTGCTCACACCTGTTGGCAGGCCTCTAGGGCTATTCCTCCTGCTTAACTGAACTTAGTCTTCCTTTGTACAGAGGTATGTTTCTCTTTCCCACCCCCAGCCTTGCTAACTACCATTAACCATCTGTTTCTATGACTTTGATTCATACATCATACCATAGCAATCACAGCTAACTTTTTGTGCCTGGATTATTTCAGCTGGCATATTACCCATATTCTACAATATTCCTGTATATGATAAGAATTTATTTTTGCCACATAGAGACAGCTGGCCTGAACAAAGAGGAGCTAATGGGTCCCCAGACTAATAGCTGGGAATCCAGCATGGGACCAACTCAGACCCCCTGAACATGGATCTCAGAAGGCCTGGGCAGTCTAAGGGACCTCTGACAGTGGAACTAGGATATATCCCTGGTGCACAAAAGGTCTATGGGAGCACATCCACCATGGAGGGATACTCCCTTGACCTAGAGACAGGAGAGAAGGCCTAGTCCCTACTCCAAATGACTTGACAGATGTAGATGACCCCTCCTGGAGGGCATCACCCTACATGTGGAGTGGGAGGAATGGGAGTGCAGGGTAGCCGGGGTGACTTGAGAGGGCAGGAGAGAGGGAAAGTGGGAGGGAGAGGAAACTGGGATCAATATGTAAAATGAAAAGAAAAAAGAAAAAATCTTAATTGTCACCAAGTATGACAACATAATATCTCAAAGGTAACTTCATTTTAGGAAGGACAGAGGGCAAAAGTAAGGTCAAAGAGGAAATTTCAGAAAGAAATCAATACATTCAATTTATGTGTGATATTAAGCCCACTGAAAGACACCTACATATAATTCCAGGTTATTTACAGATTTTACCATGCATGCATGTTCGCACAAGAGTGAACTCACTAAATACATAATAAATACATTAACAGCAATTCTACTGGTTCTGTCTAATTTATAGTACCTTTTGATGCTCAGAATTCCACATAGTACCACAGGTCATGTGCCATACAAAGACATTCTACACAAATATACAAGAGAAGAAGAAGGAGAAGTAGGAGAAAAAAGGGAAGAGGGAGCAGGAAGAAGGAGGAGGAGAAGTAGAAAGAGGAGGAGAAAGAGGACTATATCACGGATAAATAAGGATCAGGATAAACAAATAGGCTGAATAGATGTTTATTCAGGGAAAAATAACTTACAATCTAGACAGATGAACACCAGGAAATTCAACCCAATGCTTTCCTGTCCGAGTCATGCCAGCAAGAGAGCTTTTCCCAGCTCTCTCTCCAACCTCCTTCCCCAGGTCACTTCCGCCCATGGCTCCACCCCCAATGGGCGTGGTCAGTGCCACAGAAGGACTATCTCACTATAATTCCCCTTTTAGTTGAACGAAAAGATTTATGCTTAATACAAAACTACATACAAAACAGTGAATAACAAGTGTGCTCTAAGAAAAGGAAAATCGAGAACAAATTGACCTACATATCTAGTCCTAGGGTGAGGGCATAATGGAGTTTACAATAGAGTTGTCCTAAGCTGGAAAAAGTAAGTCTAGTACCTAATATATCTAACTAGGAAGAGAGAATAATAGTTGTGATAGTTTAATCTTCAACCTCATCAAGACCTGAGAAGGAAATTAACAATAGTAGAGTAGACAGGAAGTGCGGATGGACAACTTCCAAAAGGTGCAGCAAGGACAGAAACAGCAAGCCACCTGGACAGTCACCCTAGGTCTCACAGCAACGTTGGTATACCCAGTTTTGGCTAAGGCCAAGAGAACTTGACAGACCACAACAACAGCAGGGAGGTAGAAATGCTGTCTTACCCTGACTTGGCAAGGTCAAGCAGTCTCCTATATTTGTCTCCTGCAAGCACATAGGACTGAATGTCCAAATCAGTTGTCAAGGTGGGGGCAATTCTTTGCCCAACAGGCCATTAGCTGAGGCGAGAATGAACTCCAGCAGGAGCTACAACAGTGTCCAACATATTTTAAGGAAAGTGCACGGTGCTGTCAGGAGCAACAGTGTCTCAAGTCACATTTAAATGCCATGTTCTGCATGTCTATGAAGTGATTGAAGATTAAACATCTATATCTGACTAATCTCATAGGTACAGGAAACATGAGTGAATGTAATCTGTAATACTCAGGAACTTAGCTAAAAAACTGATTAAAACTTCCCCGAGTAAAGCAGGAACAAATACTTAAACAATATGACTATATACATATACATACATATAAATCCCTAAAATAAGGTAGAGTAGAAATGTCAAGACAAGAGGTAGAACTATAAAGGACAGCATGATAAATATCCCAAATTGTATTAATATCCAAATGCCTTGAATACAAGAAAAGTATACATACATAGAATATGGTAAAAATAATGTGCATAAAACATTGTAAGTGGAAAGATTTCACACAATATAACAAAATATAAACTTAATTTTACATAGATTACCACATATAAGAATACATAACAAAGTAAGCTGTAAAATACTATCTCATTCTTACTCAAATTCACAAGAAAATAGGTTAATCTACCTATATCCTATCTAAACCATACCTTTCCCAACCATTCCCTATTCCTGTCTAAAAGATAAACCCGAAGTAAGCATCACCTTCCATACACAACCCTAAATAACTAAAACCAACCCAAAGATGATGACTATTATCCCAAAATTCCAAGGGTAGGGAAAAGGGGCGTCGTTATCTTAAGGTTACTTCCTGCTGAAATGGGACGATGATTGCTCCAATGGATCCTGTAGGAAGAAAAATTTTTAGCAACCAAATTTCTCAACAGAACTGGCTGTGACATATGTAGCTAGTCACTGTGTGGCAGAAAATTCTTGACTGTAGTTCTATTTGAAACTCTGACCAGGGTGTAATAAAAAGGTGAACCATTACAACTAGTCATGAGTTATCTCGAGCAAAACAGTCTCAAACCGGTTTTTGGAGTGATGTTTGTAGTTTAGATGCATCAAGTTGAGACAAGCAGAAATGATGATGTGGGGCCCCATCTTCTTTCCGGAGAGTTCAAAGACTGCTGTTAGGAATCGTTATTATTCCTTGTGGAAAATTTACACATCAATAATAAAGTAAAATTTTCAAGTTTTAAGGTATGCATTAGGGAAAGACAACAATAAGCATTAAAAGTATGTGAGAAAATTAGGATTTCAGAGAGCAAATTGCATATAAGAAATGAGTCCCCAGATTTTGTTTTCTTCTGCCTTACACCAATTGGCTTCTTGATTTAAGGCAGAAACCATGAATTTAATCTTAACAACATGCTTGAATTTAGAGAAGGAAAGCCAAATCCAACTCCAAAGCCAGCATTGGTTTACATAAATTGGGACTTCAGGAATACTAGATAGTAGAGAGAAATAGATTTCTGTATAGAAATAGTTTACTACAATTAAATATTTTTTTTTTTACCATATATCAGATTCTGCTTCCTTAAGTGATTGTTTCTGAAGAGCTGTATTCTCTTCTGTAGGTACCTACATGTTCCGTGTTTTTTGGCTGTTTGATGATAGGTTTTTCTCTGTTTTCCTGTAAGAACAAGAAAAGAACACTTCCCCTACCTTTGAGAGGCCTCCGCACACCTCATGGGACCTAATTTGTTGGATGACTTGTCATTTCTCTTCATTAAGATTCAGCAGAGAGCCTTGTCATAGTCAAGCAGGTACTCATTTGTTTTCCCATAGCCGCAGAGCTGGAAAACAGCCACCCCATGGTTTTAAAGGTCTACCTATTCCATGCCTAGGTGTCATATGCTTTACCTAATGAACAGGAGCTGTTCATGCAGTGACTTCATTTGTTTCAATCTAGGCAACCAGTCATCTTTTCTTGTAAACAGCTCAGGACTCAGGTGATGGTATTAGATCCCATGGAACTGGACTTACAGGTATTTGTGAGTTGTCATGTCAAATCTGTGAATTAAACCCAGTTCCCCTGAAAGAACGGCCAGTACTTTTAATGACTGAACCATCCCTCCAGTCAACCCAGAAAAGTTTTTACTGATTACATGCCCAAAGCAAAGTTCATTCAATGAACACCAGAAAGCAAAGGAGCAGCAGTCTTAGATGCTCTGTGGACATTTGACCATTTTATGCTAGATTCCTTCTTTTGAAAATACTAGGATATTAGAGTTAATTTTCTATCACAGTCTACTAAAAATCCACATGGCAGAAGACAGAATTGTCATGATTATGCAGCCAAATCTTTCTATGTTTGTATACTTCTTTTTAAACCCTAATTTTTAAATTAATCTTTTAAGTAATAGATTTCATTGTGGTATTTCATACAGGTGTCATTCTTTGTTCACATTCATGCCCTAACCTCATTGCCTTCTCTTGTTCCCTGGCCATTCTCCAGTTGTTTCTTTCCTATACAGATGCCTCTTTATTGTTTTTTTTTTTTTGTTTGTTTGTTTGTTTGTGTGTGTGTGTGTTCCCTTGGTTTTGCAAGGCTGCTTTTCTCCGTGTAGCTGCTCTGGCTTTCCTAGAACTCATTCTGTATGACAGGTTGGCCTTGAACTCCCAGAGATTCTCCTGCCTATGGCTTCCAAGGGCTGGGATTAGAGGAATGCACCACCAGTTCCCAGTCAACCCTTTGTGTTTTAATTTCACATTCATTCCATGACTTCTCTTCCCTCTCTAACATGGCTTACTCCCCTTTGCCCACAATTCTCCTCTGCTTGTCATGACACTGAATCACAGGTACTTTCATGTGCCTTCAAATATAAATACCTAAACATTTAAAAGTACGTTCCATTAATATAGTATGAGAAAAAAAAAATTTTTAAAAATTTTTTTTTGGGGGATTTTAATCTTTTTTATATTAAGCTGGGGAAGTTTTTTTTTATACCCTCGGTGCACACAAGTCATTTGGCACTCTAAGCAATTCCCATTATCTTGTGAATAACAATTCTGTCATCAATTACCAAATAGTTCCGTATTGCTGTTACCAAAGTCATTGTTGTATACTTTTACAGTTATTTAAATCTTATATTTTCCCTTCAAGGCTCTAAGATTCACTCTAAAGGACCAGAAATACAGAAACATAGACTTAGATGAAATTTTGAGACAAAAGAGGCAATTACTGAATGATTTGCAACAACAAATAGAATCTTAGAGAATGTTGTACAATGTGGAGTTATCTGAAGAACAAGGTCAGAACTTAGAGTTTCAGGTACTTCTGGAGGATGAAAAAGTTAGGATTCAGGAGATGAAGGACACCCTAGACAAGGAACGGAGCTGCATAGCAATCATGGGCAGCCCAGGACAGGCTTCCCTCTGAAGAACTACTTCAAGAGCTACAGGGACAATTAGAAGCAACGCAGAAATGTATGATCGAACTCCTAAATGAAACTCAAGAGTATAAACCGGATACCTTCCAAGCGAAACCCATAATGGAACAGGACATGCAGGTTCACCAAAAGACATTGCAGGTAGAAAAGGGAGCTAATAACCTGAGCCAACAGAAAAGGGAGGGGCTGCAGAGCAAAGTGGAAAGGCTTCAGCACCAGCTGTAGAAGGAATGGTAGCATGTGAATAAAAGAGACCCTGAAAGGAAGAGAGTACAAGGGGTTATGTAGGGATCCCAACTTCAATAGCTAGAGCAGAAGGGAAAACAGGAAATTATACAACTTATATATCAGAATATCAATTCCACAGACCTCCAAATGCACCCTGTGCCCTGGGAGCACCTACACACAGAAAATGATAAAGTTTTTTTTTAAGTATGAGTAATTTTACTATTTTAAGATAACCTTAGTATTTTACAATATTTTTAAATATTAACTATATTATTGAATCAAATATATAGTTATAATCACATCATATCAAAAACAGTGTCTGTAAACTTTATTTGGAATATGGATAGTAATTTTGTTTCTTCAAGAAAGAAAATGAAATGCTGCTCATTTGTGAGTATTTTCTTTTTCTGCCCAAAATATTCAAGGAGTTACTTGGACTTTTACTGATGACCAAACTAGAAACTGGGTTCTTCAACAGGAAATGGAAAGAGAGAGCAAAGACACAAGATATGCAAAATTGATGGAAATGAATAAAGAAAAGGCTGGCTTTAATAATGACTTGGAAATTATGAGACAGAAACTTCAGCATGTGGCTATGAAATTTCAGTGACATATAGCCCGGAAAGCCTGTGACACTTTAGACTTCTGCCTGTACTGCAGAAATGCCACTTTTGGCAATTCCCAGCTACCAGCTATAATGAGATCCAGTCTGGGCTCAAACTCACAGTGATCCACATGCTTCTTCCTTCAGAATGCTGGGATTACAGGCATGTGCCACCAAGACCTGCTGTACATCACTGTGTTAAACCCTGTTTTCCCTGTATTTGTGTCAATACTCTCACTTCACCTGCTCTTAGCCAGGTGTTTCTGCCTTGCTTGCTTCTATACAGAGTCTGTTCTTCTCTATGACTGTGAACCCACCCACTTCCCATGACATGAGCTCTAGCCGGCCTTGCTGAGCAACTGCTGTATTCCAAGTGCTGAGCAGCTGCTGTGTTCCAAGTGCTGATTGATGTCCTGGAGATGCAGTGAACAACCTGACAAGTACTTTGCCTTTGTTCAGTTACTACCTGCTGGATTGTTCTGGTATAGGCTTTTAACATGGGGCTCAGGCTTATATTTTTAGTTTGCTACTGGACATGGGTGAATGTTCCCAGTAGAGACAATTTAGGAACCTCAAAGACACAGTCAATCCTAAGCAATATCTCTTGTCTTACCTCTCTTCCTCATACCCCTTTTCTGGTTATGATATCATGTTGTTTGGAAAGCTGGAAGAGACCATAGACCATGTTCCTTCTTACCTGTACATGGAAGCAGTGATAATCCATGTAAATATCCACTCATGCATCTTTCACTTCCTGTCCCTAGTCACCACCTCAGCATTTTTAATGTAAACTGTTACAACTTCCTAACTATACTCCCAGGCACCATGGATGCATACCTTCCCGAAGGCATTCTACCTTGCTCACTACCTGCCAAAGGACTCTTGTCAACATGTACAATTTGTTTGTGATAGACCCTCTAAAATCTTGCTTGGCTCACTGTTGCCTTGTTAGATCTGTCATCAGGAGTGCAGCAATGTTTATTGTGACGAAGCACCTGCTCCCTCTTTGAGAGAAACAGTCTTCCATGACTTTTGCCCATCTGTGTGTGCTCTTCCCACTTCCTGTTTCTTCCCTGGCTGTTCTCTTGCCTGGCAAGTTTCTTCTATTACCAAGTGATAGTTCATGGAGTCTGTTTATGACAGCTCCTCTTTACTTTAACTTAAGTTACTCATGTGCATGTGGGTCTATATAACTGTGTCATTTTGTTTAGCCAGCACACCTTAGTATCCTCCAGTTCCTCTTGTGGCTCTTTGATAGTAACAGCTTTGAAACAGAACCCTGACATAACAGTGTATATTAGCCAGCTCACTGAGGAAAAGAATCACTTACAGAACTTCATCATGCAACTGAAAGAACAAAAGTTTTATCACTAGATAAGAGCTGGTAGAAGTTGCCTATATTTGTTTTTAGAAGTCATTCAAATTCTTCTCTTTAGTTCCACTTTTAATCATAGTGTAAAAATGTCATGTATTTCTCTTATTATAATATGTGGAAAGTATTCCATATGATAACAATAATAATAAAATATCTATTATTGAGGGATGCTTCTTTATGAAAGTCTGGATTGTATATATACAGAAATGCTCATCTGCATCCAGCCTTGTCCATGAGAAATCCAGGTCATATTCCATCTAAAATCTAAAGATGTATGTGTTGCCAGAAAGCAGACACAATGAAAGAGATGTCCAAATGTAAATACTGATTGTTCTGTCTTCTTTTACTAGTTATTAGGTTCATGATGAAGTTAAAGATGATGTTAATCTGGCATGGTATGGCATGTTTTTAATCCCTTCACTCAGGACCCAAAGATACAGATCTCTGTGAATTGAGAGCTAACCTGGTCTACATTACCAAATCTCTTACACACAAGTTAGACCCATTCTTTAAAACATAAAAGTAAAATTATTCATATTAGGATAATAACTTACTCTCTGAATTCAAATTTGTCTTTAAATCTACAGAGAAAAGTCTAGTCTCTATAATTACCCTTATGTTTAAAGGTAGAAAAGGCCAAGTAAATAGCTTGGTCCCATGGCCACCCTGAGGGTCATTTGCTCACATATATGCTGGTTTCTGTCACTGGAGTGATAGAATCAACAGACTGTGAACTTGCTGTAGTGTTAAAAGGCCAAGGCTAGACAATCCATTGTGATTCAGTTCAGTCTTCTTGAAAATGTGTGACAGGCCATGTCTGCTAATTCTTCTGTAGATAAACTTGATGGTGGTGCTAACATTGCTTCAGAAAAGATTTGTGGAACAAAGAGAAGTTGGCTCTTGAGAAATCTATGAATGGGGCAGAAGCCAAAGTGTGGGAACTCAAAGCAGACCTGAGAAATGACACGTTACAGCAGAATGCTGCCTCCAGGGTACACACATCCCTTTTTTTCTGACCCTGACTGAACAGACCACAAAGCTATAGTTGCCTCTCAGACAATGTCCCTAAGCAGCTCCTTTCAATCTGCTAGGATTACAATGTCTACCCAATCATAGATCTGTAGAGAGGCATAACCAAATTTGCAACATATTCAAGTCTGCTTTTCTTGCTCTCAGCAGTGTGACCCTATCCTATTCCTCAGTGTCTCATGTCCTGTTAGACATACAGAAGTATACTCTTTCAACTGCTATGCAAAGCGCCATGAATGTCCATGAAAGAGCATGATGCCCTGTGAGTGGCTTTTCTCATGCTGAGAATGAAAGCAATACTAAATCTGTCTTGATCAGTTAACCTAAAGGCCAAATTGGGAAGGAAAAAAGTATCTGGAATATTTATTTCAGTCATAGAGTGAGCATACAGGGACAGAAAACATTAACTTATGTAAGAACATAAAGGAACAGGTGACTGTTGTACAATACTAAGAGTCCACAAATGCCAGCCCAGGCTACTATAACCAGCAAAACTCTCAATCTCTATAGACAGAGAAAACAAGATATTTAATGATAAAGCCAGATTTTCACAATATGTATCTACAAATCCAGCCCCACAGAAACTTCTGGAAGGAAAACTCCAACACGAGGAAGTTAACTACGCTCACAAAGACATAGGCAATAAATAATCCCACTTCCCCAAAACCCAATAGAAAAAGCAGGGCAAACATACTCACAATTGCACTGCCAACAACAAATCTAAAACAATCAATGGTACTTACTTTTCCTCAACATTAATGGTGTTAACTCAGCTATAAAAAGGCACAGGCTAACAGAATGGATAAAAGACAGAATCCATCCTTCTGCTGCATACAAGAAAGACATCTAAGCCTTAAAGACAGACATTACCTCAGGGTAATGGGTTGGGGAAAGATCTTCCAATAAAATTGATCCGAGAAGCAAGCAGGTGTAGCTATCCTTCTATCTAACTTGTTAGACTTCAAACCAAAATCAATCAAAAGAGATGAAGAAGGTCATTTCATATTCAGCACAGGAGAAATCCCTCAGCATAAAGTCTCAATTCTGAAAATCTATGCCCCAAATACAAAGGCACCCACATTCATAAAGGAAAAGCTACTAAAATTCAAAGCTCACATGAAACTTCATACACTATAGTGGGATACTTCCACACCCTATTCACCACTAGAGAGGAGCACCAAACAAAAACTTAACAAAGGAACAAAAGAACTAACAAAAGGTATGTTGCAATTGAGTTTAACAGACATCCATCTAATAATTCCATCCAAACACAAAAGAATATACATTCTTAGCACCACATTGAACTTTCTTTAAAATAGACCACATACTTGACAACATAAGAAACCTTAACACTTAAAAAAATTGGAATGTCCCCCTGTATCTTGTCAAACCTCCATGCTTTAATGTTGCAACTCAACAATAACACAAAATACAGAAATCCTACAAACTTATGGAAACTGAAAAATGCGCAATTGCACCATTTCTGGGTCAAGGAAGAAATAAAGAAAGAAATTACAGACATAAATAAAGAAATAAAGAAAGAATGAAGACACAACATGCCAGTACTTATGGGACAATTTGAAAGCACTGCTACAAGGAAAGTTCTTTGCACTAAGTGCCCATATGAAGAAAACAGAGGATAGCCAAATTAGAGTACAACTGAAATCCATAGAGCAAAAAGAAGCAAACTCCAGGAAATAATCAGTTTGAGGACTGAAATCAATAAAATAGAAACTAGGAAAACAATACAAAGAACAATGTAACAAAGAGTTATTTTTTGAGAAAATCAACAATATAGACAAACCTTTATCCAAACTCACCAAAAAGCAGAGATAGAACATGTAATTCAAAAATCAGAAATGCAGTGGGGGACATAACACCAGACACTGAGCAAATCCAGACAATATACAGGTCATAGTTTGAAAATCTATACGCCACAAAATTCAAAAACTCAAAGGAAATGGACAAATTATTTGATAACTATCACTGACCAAATTTAAATCAAGAATAGGTAAGCAACTTAAATAGACCTATAACCCCTAATGAAATAGAAGCAGTCATCAAAAGCCTCCAACCAAAAAAAGCCAAGGGCCAGATGACATAAGTGCAGAATTTTACCTGAATTTCAAACAAATGCTAATGACAATACTTCTCAAGTTGTTCCACAAAATAGAAGCAGAAGGTTCTATACCAAACTCCTTTTTTGAGGCCACAAAATTACCTTGGTACCCAAGCCACACAAAGACACAACTAAGAAAGAGAGACGATAGACCAATATCACTCAAGGACATTGATGCAAAAATGCTCAATAAAATACTGGTAAATCTAATCTAAGAACACATCAGAGAAATCATCCACCATGACCAAGGAGGCTTCATCCCAGGGATGCAGGGATAGTTTAACATATGAAAAATCTATCAATGTGATCCTCCATTTAAACAAACTGAAAAAGAAAAACCACATGATCATCTCACTAGATGCAGAAAAAGCCTTTGACAAAATTGAACACTCTTTCATGATGAAGGTCTTGGAGAGATCAGGGATAATATGAACATATCTAAACATAATACAAGCAGTATACAGTAAAACAACAGCAATTATCAACATGAATGGAAAGAAGCTTAAGTCTAGTCCTCTAAAATCAGGAACAACACAAAGTTACCCTCTCTGTCCATATTTCTTTAATATTGTACTTGAAGTTCTTGCTAAAGTAATAAGACAATAGGAGAAGATCAAAAGTATCCAAATTAGAAAGAGTCAAACTGTCACTGTTTACAGATGATATGATAGTTTACATAAGCAACCCAAAAAAAAAAAAACTATACCAGGAAACCCCTAGAGCTGATAATCACCTTCAAGAAACTAGCAGGATACAAGAATAACTCAAAAACACAAAAACAAAAACAAAAAACAAAAAGGAACCCTACTATATAGAGAAGACAAAGGGGCTGAGAAAGAAATCAGAGAAACAGCACGTTTTATAATAGCAACACACAACACAACGTATCTTGGGGAAACCCTTATCAAACTAGTAAAAAAACCTATATAAAAATGAAAAGATGAGGATTCCTTCCAGACTAATGTGGTTTGATCAAGCCAGACCACCTGAAACAGAGTACCAGATGACCCTACATTCAAAACAGCTGGACAAAGCAGCCTTACAGACTACAGCCAGGATTTCTGAAACTTCTTGGAATCCCCCATGATAGCTCCCCTTACCAGCAGGAAGTAGTTTGGAAAGAACAACGTCCAAATTCGCAAATATTGTCTGTAAATTTTTTTTCATTTAAATGGACTTGGTTATATAAAATAAAAAAAAAGAACTTTGTGTCTTTAAAGATAGAAATTAAAGAAGAGAAGATACCAGAAAATGGAAAGATATCCCATGTTCGTGTATAGGTAGAATAAACAGTAAAATTGGCAATCTTGCCAACAGCAGTCTCCAGATTCAATGCAAACCCTATCAAAATCCCAGCACAGTTCTTCACTGACCTTCAAAGGCTAATACTTAACTTTATATGGAAAAACAAAAGACCCAGGATATTCTGTATAATAAAGGAAATTCAGGAGGCATTACCATCTCCAACTTCAGGATCTACTATAGAGCTATAGTCCTGAAAACTGCTTGGTATTGGCACAAAAATAGGCAGGTAGACCAAGAGAATTGAATTGAAAATCCGGATACTAACCCACACCTATGAAGACCTGATTTTGGACAAAACACCTAAAAGTATTCAATGGAAGGGGGAAAGCATCTTCAACAAATGATGCTGGCATTATTGGATGATGGTATATATAAGACTGCAGATAGATACATGTCTTTGGCCATGCACAAAACTCAAGTCAAAATGGATCAAAGACCTCAACATAAATCCAGCCACACAAACTCTTAGAAGAGAAAGTAGGAGATACACTTGAACCAACTGGTGCAGGAGACTGCTTCCTGCAAAATACACCGGTAACACAGACACTGAGATTGATAATAAATAAATGGGACCTCCTTAAACTGAGAAGCTTCTGTAAGGCAAAGAGCACAGTCGACAAGACCAAACAGCAGCCCACAGACTGGAAAAAGATCTTCACCAACTCTATATCTGACAGAGGGATGATCTCTAAAATATACAAAGAACTCCAGAACCTAGTCAACAAACACCAAATAATCCTATTAAAAATGGGGTACAGAACTGAAGAGAGAATTCTCAATAGAGGAATCCAAAATGGCTGAAAGACACTTAAGAAAGTGCCCAACATCCTCAGGGAAATGCAAATAAAAACAACTCTGAGATACCAACTTAACAGCTCTCAGAATGGCTAAAATTAGAAACACCAGTGACAACTTATGCTGGAGAAGATGTGCAGAACGGGGAACACTTCTATTCCTGGTGGGAGTGCAAACTTGTACAGCCATTTTGGAGATCAGTATGGCAGTTCATTGGGAAAATGGGAATCAGTCTACCACAGGACCGGGCAATCCCACTCTTAGGCATACACCCAAATGATCCACATCCATGCAACAAAGACATTTGTTCAACTATGTTCATAGCAGCATTATTTGTAATAGCAAGAACCTGAAAGCAAAAACCTAGATGTGCCTCAACTGAAGGATGGATAAAGAATATGTGGCTCATTTACACAAGGGAATACTCCTCAGCTGGAAAATTGTATATTTGAATATACTCTCCGTAGGTATCTAGGGATGCTAGGTGAATTAAATGCTGCCTCTCTGACCTCCCCTAAACTCCAGCATTACAATCCTGGCAGAACTCTGACAGATTATGTTACCCAGATGAACACACTGCAAAGAAGACTTGGGTCTACTTCACAGTCAGGTGCTGTATTTTAACCACTTTTCTGTGGTCGCTGTGTGAGATTGTAATTCCTCAACATTTTCCTCTCTGTTAATCGAATCTTGTAGCTTGGTGCATAAGTTTCCAGGTTGTCTCAGCTTAAACTCTGACCAGTAGAAAATAGGCTCCTTAATACTCCTGTGCTCTACCAATTACCCCTGACAGAACGATTTAGTCCTGCCTTCATTTGGATTAGACAAGATGCATGATGGGCACTGCAAGGTACTCTGAGGCTGAGGCCCAGGGCAGAACCTGTTTGACATATGGGAGAAAGTGGTAAGGTGCAGAAGGCAGAGCAAGCCTTGACCTAAACAAGGAATGCAGCCACTGTCTCCATTCCTGATCGTCCTTCTTTCTACATGTCATTTTAACAAGCCATCCCTGGTAAGAGACTGTAAAAATCATCTTTCTCTCCTCAAAAATTCTGTGTCATACATTCCAGAAATGTAGAATTTAATGGGCTAGAGAAATGGCTCAGCAGGTAGACTTGTCCTCCACGCCCCAGTACCTGAGTTCAGTCACTATGACCCACAAAGTAGGAGAGAAGAAACTTCCACAGGCCGCCTTCTACTAGCACTGTGAGATATCAGCCACACACACAGGTAAAAATGTAATTTTAAGAGAATTTTTTACAGATAGACTATGTAAGAGCTATCTTTTATTCTTCAAAACTATCCAAAATATCATACTTCATATAGAGGCAGAGTCCGTTCATCATGGGAAAACTTCCTGTCTTCCTTCACACACTGCTGTCCCAAACACTGTCATTGTAGCTTAAATTATGTGCTAGATATTCACTTTGATCTTTTGTTTTTATTAATTATTTTGTGTGTGAGTGTTTGCCTCCATGTGGGTCTGTGTATCACATGCGTGCCAGGTACCTGCAGAGACCAGAAGAGGATGTCAGATCACTTAGGACTGAGTTTCTGATAATTAGAAGCTGCCATGTGGATGCTGGGAATCAAATCCAGGTCCTCGGAAGAGCAGCCAGTGCTTTTCTAAGCCATGTCTCCAGCCCCTGATCATTTTCAAGAGCTCTCTTTCTGTGAATACCACATACTGTGGACTATGGTTATCTAAATTCAGTTTAGCCCTTTTTACAAGAAGTCATTTATTTAACCCAAGCAACCTTCAGCCCAGTCATAAATCATATTAACATGGTTTCAAATCCTTTCCTGTAGGAGCAGTCATGGTGACTTCTAATGTAATTAGCCTCTTAGGACTTAATTTGAGTTATGAGGGCTGAAGAAATGGATCTTCATGAAAGAACACACACTATTGTTCTAGAGAAACTGTGGCTGGTTCCCAGCACCCAGAGTCATATAGCTCAAAACTCTTTTGTAGCTCCAGTTTCAGGGGATCCAGTGCTTTATAGCACACTTATAGTGTTCTCACTAGTATGCAAGTGTACACACACAAGCACACACACACACACACATACCACACAAATCTTTAAGAAGGAAAAATGAAGTTCAAGTCTGAAGACATTGGGTTTTTTTCCTTTTTTTATATTTATGTCTATGTGCACATCTTTGTAACAAGCATGCATGTGACACTGAAATAATATTTGTAGAAACTGGTTCCGTATTTCCACTGTTGGGTTCCAGGGATCAAACTCTGATTGTCAGACTTGGCAGCACACTGGCCATTGAAGCAGGTCATGGCCTCCAACTGTTTGAGATGTTTTTAAAAAGAGCATCTGCCTTTGTGAACTGGCTGCCCTGATACAGGAACAATCCAACTGTCTTGTTTTTTAATTTTACAGGTTCACCTGCTTTGCAGTTTTATACTGGCATGAGGAGATCATCCTCAATTTCATATTTCCATGAGGAGATAACCTTCTGAAAGAATTATTAATTTAATTTCAAAGCCTTGAGAACACACAAAGACAAACTTGAGATTTTGTATGTAAGCATTGTGTGTTCATGCACAATAATTATTAAATTACATGTATATTTATGGTATGCTAATTTGAATAATTAATTTATAAAATATGAGATTGGTGAAAAGATTATCCTTTTTCAAATGATGCTGCTAGATGTGTAGCTTGCAGTGTCCTGCTCTTTTCTTACAATGCTACATGTTTGTGTCTAATATATTTGCTGCTGGTGATGAAGACAGTACACAGCACTTGTAGAGACCTAATTTTGTATAATGGTAGAAGTTTGAACTTTACTGGGGTATTTTGTCAAGTCCTGAAATAAAAATGACAGCATCATTTAACCATACTGTATTTGAACCTCCTTCTTTCTAAGCTGTGCCACACTTCAGCTCTTGGTACACATCAAGATCCAGTAGTGGGTTTATCTCTCCCTACTTTTCATGACATTTTCACTGTGCCTTTGTATGAACTATCCATAAGTGTTTTCAATTCTACAGTTGGCATTCTCATGATTAGTTCATATTTTCTCACATTTAGTATCCTTGCATCCAAAGAAGCCTCCTCACAAATATAGACACTTATATCAGCCCCCTAAATGTGAAATTGTATCAATAACATCCCTACTAAAACAGCTTTGACTAAAATAGCAGTGCTATTGTTACATCCAGAAGATACTGTTTTGCTATCAACTGTCTTTGGTTTATAGGGGACACAATGACAAAGCTGTCCATTTCTTTTCATTTCTTATTCCCAGATTAGCAACTAAGCTTTCTATAGAATAGCAAAGCTTTTCTAGCTGTAATGGGAAAGCGTTGCATAAAAATCTTTTAAACCTAATTTGCTGCCAAGTCAAGGCAATTGTATATAAAACTGCAGGCAGTCAAGTGCATCACAGCTGAATCCACTCCATGGCTAGATGGACCATGAACCCTCCTATGGCCATAGGCCTATTCTGTGTTATTTTCAGTCTGGTCTGTGATCAAATCCCACATTTGTTGAATTCTAGTGCTTGGGCCCTTTATTTAATTCTCAGCCCTGAAAATATGTCAAAGTCTAAAACTAGTCAGTGAATAGACCAGCTTTACTCAAGGGTCACATCTCTGCCATAAATCAAAGTCTAGAACCCTTTACAGGTGTTAATTGGACTAGCATGTTTTTGGTTTTGTTTTCTGTTTATTTGTTTGTTTGTATACAGTCTTGCTATGTATCCTAATTTGGCCTCAAACTCAAAATCCTCCTGCCTCAGCCTTGAGTGATAGAATTACAGCATCACAGATGCTCCTCTAGTTCAGGTGATTAGCATGTCACACAGTTGGGCCCATGGGTACAAACTGTGAGGTTCAGGCTCCTGAACACAGACCCCCATGGAACACAGCCATTGGTGCCATTTATCATTCCAAGCTAAAGCTCAGAATTCACTTGTCTCAAGATTTTACTCATTTAAATCTCTGGTAATTGAAACTTGCCTAACTGTATTCTGGAAAGTACACACAGAATCATGAACAAGTCACAATCAAATCCCATAAGAATTCACCAAAATAGGACCTTATGGGACTAGTAACATCCACATGCACACTTTGGTGTTTATTATTTTTAGGAAATGTGGTTATCAGTTTTAGTACAAGGTCTCAGCCATCTTCCTGTAGCTGTGCTTCAAGATAAAATATCAAAGGTCACACAAATAGTGCTGGATTTTACATAAAGCTTTTGTCAGTGAGTTTGTTCCTTACCCTCTCACATCTTTATATATATTTATACATATATATATGGTCTGCATACATGAATAACCCCTTGTCTTTGGAGAATTTTAAACTTGCATACCTAGACTCTTCAGGACTGTCTCCCTGGAGCAAAATGTGATTCTGAAGTTAATACCTAGACACTATTGATGGGAGATACCATTCTGTAAATGTGTTTCTCTTATTGGTTAATGAATAAAGCACTGTTGGACAATGGGAAAGCAAGATAGGCAGGACCTGGGTACAAGGAGGATCCTGGAAGTAGTAAGGAGGAGATTCAAGAATGAGGACTGAGAAGAATGCCAGGGTCTCTGTTCAGTAAGATAGGACCATGTGGAGATACTTAGATTAATAGAGATGGGTTACTATTTCAGAAAGAGCAAATCAATAATTAACACAAGTACCAGGCCAACAGAATTATATCTAACATAGCTGCTGTGGCTGTGGGTCCAGACCAGAAGGGAAACCACTAATAACACACTGTGTTCTCTAGCTTCTGCTAACTAAAATATTTCCCTGAAACTATTTTTAACTCAAAAGCTTACCTTCCACACAGTTCTATGGAAAAACATCCTACCAAAACTATTATAATCTGTTTTAATGCCATTGGGTTTGCTAAAATACACAGCATTAATAAGAAGGTTCAGATCATAAGATGATAATATAATTGTGTATGTGTAGAGTATCAGTCCCAAGAGAGCTCTAGTGTTAAATCAGTATGAACCTATCAGTCAAAATTCCAGATGTCCACTACAATGATATTAGAAAGGGATTTAATACACCCAAAATAACATCTGTATTGAAATCAAATTCTACAAATGCAGATGCAAAGAAATTATAAAAAGCACAGGGACGCAAGCCTAGAGCAAACTTAACCATGGACTACACTGAAGAATTGAAATTGATTTGAAATTTGATCACATAACTAAAGGTCCAGGAACAAGGGCAGTATACTACTAGACAAGGACGAAGAAAGAGATCAAAGGGATAGTCCCCAGGCCCAGAAATTATCTGACTGCTCTCTGGTTCTCAGCAAAGTTCACTAGCACAAGCCAAGACAATGCTGCAATAACAAGACACTAAAATGTGGGTGTGAGGAGACTCTACAAATCAACAAGTTCATCCCTTTCTCACATCAAAATAAGTCAACACAATCCTAGATCATCAATACTAGAGTTAGCAAGGTTCAATGAAGAAATCACATTCCTGTCATGAGGCTGGGAAAGACAATGGCCAAGAATGTTGCATTATGTTGAGCATTTTGGCTGGGCCCAGCTTTGTGGGGCATGCTTTCAATTCCAGCAGTCAGGAAGCAGAGACAGGCCTGTCTCCATAAATTAGAAGCCAACCTGATCTACAGATTGAGTACCAGGACATGAAAATTTACATAAATGAAAAAAAAATATAGGATGGGAGGATATATTTGTAGTTATTTTTTTCCCCCAAAGGAAACACAAAATTGAACATGGCTTATCACCATGCTTTCAAAGTCCATTAAACAGTTATTTGTGGGAGCCATATTTAAGGGAGAAAGGTACATTGGTCAATATTCAAGAGAAGTTTTGCTTAAATAAAAAGTAAATTGTCTGTTAATAGTCCCAAAGAAGTAGCCTAACTGAATTAACAAAAGACTTAAAAAGTTCTGACGACTTACAAATATTTATAAACAAATAACAAGGAAGCACAGAGCAGTGGCTGGAGTGAGATGCTGCCTTAAGGCAAGCATTGCCAGTAACTTCTACAACAAGGAAGGGTCAAGGAAGCTTCAAACATTCAGAAGAGGATGGACCTTCCAACAATTTGATTTCAGATAACTGACCTCCATTACTGCAAAGTGACAATCTTCTTTCTCTATCTATACCCAGGTTATATTAGCTGTAGAAAATCTAAAATACTAACAGAGACGAAGAAGAGTCAAGACTATGATTAGGACCAACTACCGACATGATATTAAAAAATTAATAATGAAAGCTGTCCAGAAATGGAATATGTTGCTGCATTAGGTACAGGGCAGTCCAGGACATCAAAGCAGTGGAGAGAGATACCAGTTTAGTGATGCCTCCTATCTCTTTACAGATGCTAAACAGCCCAGCCAATGGCCCTTTCAATTTTTAATCTACAATGCTTTGTATTTTATGTTAATTGTATTAGATAATGATCTGAATTTCAACTAATAAAAGCATATGGGTCAAGAGCAATGGAGCATAATACAAAGATTTACTTTTAAATGTATGAAATATTCCATTTTAAAAAGACCCTCTTCCAAAAAATGTGCTCTACATGCATGTTCCTGCATGCTGGGATTAAAATCATGCTCCATTTTGGCCCAGCCAAAATGCTCAACTTAATATAACATTCATGACCATTGTCTTTGCCCAGCCTCATGTCAAGAATGTCACATCTTATCTAATCGTTAATGTCCTTTGTATTGATGATATAAGAATGTCTTGACCTCAGCAAGTGGGAAAACTCTGATTGCAGGCTTATGCCTGAGGGACCTGCAAGAACAAACTAGGCATCCTGAACATAGGTAACAGTCAGGGACTCAGATGCAACAGACTATTAAAATTCCCCATCACTTTTGTAACTGATGTTAAAACCATCTACTGTTTCTTTGGGTTCTATCAGATTTTTTTGAAGTTCTAACATTTAATCTTGATTTTAGCCCAGTGACTTTATGCCATTTTATTAGTATACAGTTGGATTCATTTGTTTCTTCTTTATTCTTTTTTTTTTTTTTTTTTTTTTTTTTTTTTTTTGAGAAAGGGTTTCTATGTCTAGTTGTGGAGGTTGTCCTGGAACTCACTCTGTAGACCAGCTTGACCCAAAGTCTGTCTGCCACAGCCTGCCAAGTGTTGTATTAGAGGCTTTACCACCACCAGCAGCTTATTTGTTACTTTTCAAAAGAGGGTCATTTTTCCTTTTCTTAATTTTGGATTTTTAAAAAACAAAAATATTTACAGACATTTACAACACATAGCTGAAGCTATGTAGATATAATTTATATTATTTTGCCAGGTTTTTAAAATGCCATATAATATATGTGAGATCTATTCATTTCATTTCTTGAAAAACAAAAGAAAACACACCCTGATCACATTTGGCAATGGAAGATTTTTGCAAGCTTGTGGTGTGATGTTAGCTATTCCAAGATGTTACCTTTATTGCTATAGAGATAGTCAAGATATTTCCAAGGAGGAAGAGAATATAACAGGCAATTCTCATGGGAAACCAGAATCATCCTGAAGTCTAAGGACTGGAATTCTCTTAATTCATAAGACATGTTGATTTCCAAGGAAGAGAGAACGTGATTGGGTTTGTGTATTCCTTTTCAAATCAGAACTAAAATGGTTTGAATTTTGTGCTGGTCTAACTCAGCAGAGGTGCACCTTCTTTGAGTATCTAATCTTTACATTAGTCTGAACACTTCTACGCCAGCAGGATTGATTTCTCTTAAAACCACCAGCACTGTCCAACAGTTTTCATAGCAAGAGTGACGCAATATATTTCTATTTAGAATACATTTGATTTGATTCTGAACATAAAGTCTACTTTGGCTTTTCTCACAACTATTTGGGAGCAGAGTGTATATGCTGTGACTACTTAGTGGTATAAACATCCTTGAAGACCTGATTTTCTGTTCATATATTCAGTTAGTAATTACTGCAGTGTCTTGGACTATTGGCCTATGATTTCATCCTTTTGTAATAGTAGCACCACCTTAAGTTTCTCTGATTTCATTTAGATTCTATGCCACTTTGACTGATTATAGGTATGCTTTATGCCTTTATTTTTGAAGGACGTTTAGTTTGAAACTTAAAACAAAGCTGTCCTATTATATTGAAGACATTTTGTAAATATATATTTAATCCTTTGACTCCACTGCAGGTGCTGGGGTGGTGGCTCAGTGGGAAAGTGACTGCCACACAATAGTGAGGACCAGAGTTTGCCTCCCAGGCATATTAAATTTGAACAGGCACAGCAACATGCCTGGGACCCCAAGCTCAAGAGTCATCCATGGGCAGGATGTGCTGCTAGCAACATGACTTAAAGAAGTAACCTCAATGTGAGGGATAAATACCCAGACCCAGGGGCACAGTTGAGCTGTGGTGGATGCAGAGTACTTTGAAGCTTCTGGCCATAGCTAGCCTCTTGAGGAACACTGAAATGAGTATTATATAAAAGTAGCCTGCCTTAATTTAGTCTTTGTGCCTTTAGCCCTGGAGGAGAATGTTCTGTAGGTGTGACTAATTTCTAGATAGACATACCAGGTCCAGGTAATCAGGTGACCCAATGTAAAGGACACTGCAAACAAAATGACATACAACCCAATGCTTCACTGTAGCTTCTCTACATTGTAATAGCATAGACTATGAGAATTTCCCAATGGCTTCTGGTCTCATTCAGAGAAATGGGCACAGTTCTTACCATGGCCTCCAGAAATCAGTCTGGCCTCCTGTAACCTCTGTGATTTCCTGTCTAATCTCCCTCTCATCCATCCCTTTCTTAATTAGCCACATCCTCACATTATACTTTGGATCTGTTGCTGACCTCATTCACACTCAAAGCTCACCACCTCATCTTTTCAAGCCTGTGCTGAAATACTATCATCTCAGCAGAGGATCTGAGTGAAAAATTGCCTATAAAAATAAATGAAGCATGTGACATGATGTTACAATTGAGCAGGTGATAAAAGAACAGCAGTAATTCTCAGACTTGCCCTTCTAATAGATGTCATCACACAGCCAACAATGTGCGGTGTCTGTATCCTTTATATGTGAAACAGACAAACATATGATTGGTGATTGCTAATGCAAAATGCAGAAATAATCTTTCAACATGAACAGGTTGAAATCATGAACATCCTTAGTTACAAAGAGGGAACAAATTGCAAGAACTGAACTCCTGAGCCGCAGAGAAAATTGTGTCCACTAGCAAAAGGAAGTCTCTCAGATATCCTGGACTTCTACCTTCTTGTCAATCAGAATCAACAGATAACCACTTAATCCAGGCAGTTTGAACACTTTTTCCCGACGAACATCTACACAGGGTGCGGGGTGACTGAGAAAATAATTCCTTTGCCCATCCACACTATTTTAATGCCTTTTATTGCTATGATGAGTTGTCTAACTTCATATTCTCATTTCCTGCTTTGATTACAGGGCAAATATAGACTTGCTTTAAGTTGTCACAATTATGTTTGAAAGATAGGCATCTCTAAGTTACATGTACTGGAAACATCTTTGGTGTAGTTTCCTCTTTTTATATGTCTGACAATTAACACCACTTTTATGATAAAACTTACTTCTTAGCTGCTAATTTTTTCAGTTCATATGTTAATACAAAGAAGTGAACAGTCTGAGACACACTCTAGAAATGTTTTTGAGGGAGGAGAAAGGAATGGATTGCTAGAGCAGATGGGGGAGGAAAGATTGTGATATTATTTTACAAGCACAGCTCAACTCTGTCTAACAAGTTCATTTGGAACAAAATGTCATACTAGTCATTTCAAAAGAAAGAGAGCTGACAAAGGTCTGGTTGTTTCCACAAGCCAGGAACAGTCAGAAATATGAAACAGCTTGTGCTAAAACTGCAGATAAAGTCACAGAAGTAACCTACCTTTTTTAAGGCCTTTAATGCTGAGAAGTGAGTGTCCATGGGGTTTGTTCCCGATTTATATTCCTAATTGAGCTCATTCAGGAGCACAGTTACCAGAAGAAGCCCCTGGGGGAGGAAAGTCTCTGCAAAGCTTCAGGGAACAAAGAGCTGGGAGAAGCCTGGGGCAGCAGGATTTAATCTCCTTATAGGAGAACCTGGGTGTGTAGGAAGCCACTGGGACAAGGAGGAGGAGGGACTTGGGGTGGGGGTAAGGAAGGAGTAGGGTGTCCTCAGGGTTCTGCCTCAGCCTTGGTTGATAGACCATAGCCTGGCAGTCCCACCCTCACCACCTCACTCCCCCACTATGGCTTGTAGTCTGGAGGCAGCTGCTGATTTTAAATTTGGAAACTCACTGAGGTGTGGTAGAAGCTTCCACTCCAGGTCCTGTGGTGCACCTGCCAAGCCAGGCTCACAGGTGCTGGCCTGCTTGCCCTCTCCTTGTGTTTCTGTGTGGGGAAGATGGCCGGGCAGGTGAGGAAGGTTGGAGCAGTTGTCAAGCACCAAGCTTGTCCTAGGCTGCCCTGGAGCTCTATCCACTTGTGTCTTAACATCTTTCCTCTCCATCCTGGCTCTGCCTGAATCGCAGACACTATGGAGGACTAGGAGAGACTGAGGAAGATTGAGTATGGCAGGGCAAAGGTAGGAGCACAGTGGCCTGGCCATGATGGGGAGGCGGTTATCCTGGGGCTGGGGGGGGGGGGGGGGGGGTGTGCCTTGGGGAGAGGCGGGGCCATGGTTCAGGTGCTGGTGCTGGGAAGAGCTGTCCCCTGGCTGCTTTAGGAGACCTGATGCCTGCACTGCCAGGCTCCTTCCTGCCTGGTGCCATACAAAACCCCCTGTTAGCCTCATCATAAACTGGTATGGGATTGCTCTGCAGCCCCAGCCTTTAAACTTCCAAATGAAGTTTTGTTAGTGGTTCGCACTTTAAGCTTTCTGATTCTGTGTTTAGTGGTTTCATTATTCTCAGGGACACCCATGCTATGATCACAAGCCTGCTGCATTTAGGTGTGTGTGTGTGTGTGTGTGTGTGTGTGTTTGTATTCTTCTGTGACACCTACCTCCCCAGTAGCTTGAGTGTCCCAGAAATTTGTAGGGACATTTTTAGCAGTCTGTTTCTGTCTGTCTGTCTGTCTGTCTGTCTGTCTATTCTCCTCCTCCTCCTCTTCCTCCTTCTCCTTCTCCTTCTTTCCTTCTCCTTCTCTTTCTCCTTCTTCTCCACCAGTAACCCCTCATCCTTCTGTTCCCAGTTCTTGGGGTACAGGTATATATGCAATTGTAAATACAATATGAGGTTTTAATTTCTCAGAATCAGCACATCAGTTAAGATCTACATAGAGAGCAATAACCTGAAACATTTAGGAGACCTTTTTAGCACCAGTCCCTTAGGGTTTTAAGTCAAGGAGAGTGTGTAAGTTTACTTAGCACAATAACAAAACGTGGCACCTTCCAGTACTCTGGCTCAGTGGCAAGAAATGCCTTCAGGAAAGTTTACTTTTTCTCTGAGGATGAGAAAATGCTCTGATTGTATTTATTTTCTCAGGGGAAACAGGTGGGATCAGTAAATCTCTGAACTAAAATCTTGAGTTAATAGAAGAAGCAGTTTGAGAATCTTTTAGTATGGGGTTAGTTTAGGCTATAGCTTCTCTACCTACCAGTAAGGTAAAACCAGTACAGGTTTTTTTTTTTTTTTTCTATGTCTAGACATCTATGATTCAACAGCTTTGAATGTGTACTAACTCTGTGTCCAGGGATATCTGGGAATATATTAGATGGAGTGCTTTTGCCTGGGTCTTAAATACTGACCAAGTGCCTCTCATAATGATAATTGCAGGAAGGCAGATCTCTGCAATTACAATAGAGAAGGAAATAAGAATCTGTTTCTGGGAACCTGGTCTCACACATAGCTAAGGAATATAATCAGCAAACTTCCAATGCATGGGAGAAATTGTTCCCAGTAAATGATCAGACAGTGTTAAACTGTGGGAAGTAAATACAAATGTGTTACAGAAAGGGATAGGCTACAAGAAGAATCTATAGCAAGAAACAGCCACTTTTCTTCATTAGACTATAACGCCAAATACAACTTTGGTATTGGTTTAATGTAACATAATTGGATGAAATTATCCTGAGTTGTCTCATGATATTATAGCTGTATGATTTCTGTGTGATCTTGCAGCTTGTAGCAAGGGTTGGTTGTTTTGAGACAGGAATTCTCTGAGTGATTGTGGCATAGCTGAACCTTGCTCTGTATACCATGCTGGCCTTGAACTCACAAAGATCCACTTGCCTCTACCTCCCTATTGCCAGGATTAAAGCCTCAGCTACTCTGTTTATTAAACCTCAGCTAGTCTGTTTATTCTTGGTGCCAGATTTTAATATACAATATGTACTTAATTGTCATGTAGAGGGATTATGTCACAGAAGTCTTTTGATTTAGAAAAGATCATCTTGTCCTGGGAACTTGAGTTCAGTTCCTAGAATTCCTATTAAATGCTGAGAATGGTGGCTTACACTCATAACTCAACGACTAGGGAGAAAAGAAAAATTTCTGGGGCTGAGTGCTCACTTAGTCTCTCCTACTTAGTGAGTGACCTTGTTTCAAGTCAGGTTAGCTGCCATTCTGAGGATGATACAAGAAGTAGACCTCTGTCTTGTTTGGCAAATCAATAAACCCCTAAATGGTATTTTGGGATGGGGGTGCAAAAACTAAACCAAACCAAGAAAACTTGAAACCAAAAAATAATTGGAAGAGTTAGAGGAGACAGGAAAGTGTTAACAATAATATCACTAATTTAAAAGCCACTACTTTCCAATTGAAAGTCAAAATTGGCTGGCTGAAAATAAAAACAAGATAAAACAGTTTCTTGTCTGTGAGAAATACATCTCAGTGGCAAAGACACATTGGACTGAAAGGGAATATATCAGAGTCCATATCCCAGGTAAGCTTGAAAATCACAGGAGTATGTATACTCATATCTGATGAAGTGAACTTTAACCAGAGTCAATCAGAAAGGATAAAGAAGGTTGCTGCATGTTAATAAAGCGAGGACATTCCTTTCTAGTTCTTGCATCCCCCGTCAGTATGCCTGAGCCAGTGAATGCTGCAATGTATGAGATGGAGACCTTTGAGTAATTGCCCATTTTACATGTTTGATCATCATTACTCTCTTATCCCAACAGGGATCTTTCTATCACTCATTAAGCTGTTATGCTTCTGATGCCTTAGTCAGGGTTGCTATCAATCATATCCTGGCAGAATTTTCTCGTTTGAACTGTGGTAAAGTACTGATTCATTTTCAGCCTTCTTTCCTCTAAAATTGGAGGAAATGGGCATTGCTGTGACAAAGGTAAATATCCTAAAGTGCTTGGCAACCACTGCCAAGTGTGGCGCTAAAGCATTTATGGAAGCTCTTTAGGTTGGTACAAACATTTCTATAATTACACAAATGGGTTTTAGCTTTTTCCATGTTCACTGGCAGCAGAGAAAGCTATTGTGAACCAAACACAGTGATGAACAGTGTACTGAAGAGCCTTCCTCTGGGGGCTCTTCGTTGTGCCTTTCAACTATAGGAACATGTTGGCTGGGCTATCAAAATGAACTTTCTTTCATCTTAGAGAATAGCAGACAGATATAGAGGAGAAGAAAGCCAAAGAGGTGATGAAAACCGTTTCAGGGGCTGGAGGAGATGGTGTAGCTCTAAAGTGCTTGCTGTTCTAGCATGAGGTCCTGAATTGGTTCCTCAGCACCCACGTTAAATCTTGGTTGACAGTTTGTTTCTATAATCACAGCAATGGGGAGGTCAAGACAGGATGATCCCTGGGGCTTTGTCTCAGCCAGTCTTGCTGAGCTGGTGTGTTCTAGGTTCCAGCTCCAGTATCCTATCTCAAAATATTAAGATGAAGAGAGATTGGAAAAATACACCTGACATTGAACTCTGATATTACATATATACACTGAAAGGAATCACAGTCTATAGCCTGTCCAATTACCCTTCATATGGAGAAGTATATGAGGGAAATTAGTGGTGATTGGAAGATAAGAAGGTGAATTGTAACCACACAAGTGTTTGAGGAATGATTAACATTTGAATTCACTATATGTTTTTTTAATGAGCAAAGTGCTTGCCATACAAGCATGAGCTTGTATCCTTAACACCCACGTTCAAAGTATGAAAATGTGTGTGTGCATGGTTCCTGTACTGGGGAGGCAGAGACAGAGGATCCATAGGGCTAGCTGGCCAGTGAGTGTAGATGAATTTGTGGTCCCCATGATCACTGAAATGCTGTTGTCAGGTAAATACATTCAGTTTAAGATCATAATAAATAAATCAAGAAATTGGTTTCAACAGATAAATGGCTGCTGTTTTGTGACAAAATCAGCAAAGCCTGATTTTATTTAGGATATATTTCTCAGGATATTTATAAATGTATTTTTATACATTTATTAAATATATATATGTGTGTATATATATATATATGTATATATATATATATACACACAGTATTTAAACTACATATGATACTAATGTTTTCTGCTGTGGAAAGTTACCTAGCTTTATAACAAGGCTTTCCTGCATGTCTATTGTTTTTGATAATTAACAAAACCAGCTATCTCCTTTTTTTAAGTGCCGAAATCCTGTTTATTATCTTACAGCATATATCTTATTAATAACAAAGCAGGTTTCTGTACTAATGAACTTGCAGTAAGTAAGAATGTTTTAAAATGGACTTTGTTGTGGAATTTTATGTTTCATCCTTCTTCCTAAGGAATATTCCTAGTACTGAATTATTAAAAACTGTGGATGAACTTATGAAGAAGAATTTGTACTTGAAAATTTGCATTGTGATGAAGGAACTCAGTGCAGTCACACCTATGAGGAGATGATGTGTAAGGAGTAGGTTTATCTGCCCACTGCTGGTCTTGTCCCGCTGCAGTGCCAGCTCCAATTATCACACAGAGACTGTATTTGATGTAATGCTGTTGGCCACTTACTTGTTTCTTATTGGCTAGCTCTGTCTTAAGTATTAACCCATTTCTGTTAATCTAGGTATTTCCACATGGTCTCATTTTACAGGAGAGCCAGCTGGCGTCCTGCTATCTCCAGAGTCTCCATCTTGACCTCCTTATACTTCCTCTTTCCTCCTTGTCTACTAGTCGCACCTATCTTGCTTTCCTATTGGCCAACGGTGCTTTATTCATTAACCAGTATGACAAACATATTTACAGACTGACATCTCCCATCATCTTCTCTTTTCGGTCTAAATAAAAAGAAAGGTTTTAACCTTAACATAGCAAAATATATCACACAACAGTTATCAAGAATCACAGTTAACAATATTTAGTCCGTTTAGCAAGATTTAAGAAAATATTCCATAATCTATTCTATCTTTTTGAGTCTAAAGTCTTATATGTAACTTACCTTTAAGCCTAACTAAGGAAATCTATAATCATAACTATCTGTCTTCAATTCCTTCAAAGACCACAGAAGGATAGTATATAAACTCTAGAAATGACAGAGACAACTCACTGCCTGGTCAGTCACCCGACGTTCTTCTGTAACCTTCCATCTTCAGCCCATAGTCCATAGTATATCTGGCAGATTCTTCAGCCAAAACAGGAAACGTTCAACTGTCTTCTTTTTTTTAATTAATTAATTTATTTATTTTATATAACCAAGTCCATTTAAATGAAAACAAACATTTAGACAATATTTGGGAATTTGGGTGTTGTTCTTTCCAAACTGCTTCCTGCTGGTAAGGGGCCCAGCATGGGGGGACTCAAGAAGTTTCAGAAATTCTGGCTATAGTCTGTAAGGCTGCTTTTGTCCAGCTGTTTTGAATGTAGGATCATCTGGTACTCTGTTTCAGGTGGTCTGGCTTGATCAAACCACATTAGTCTGGGGGGAATCCACATCTTTTCATTTTCTGTGGAAACAAAAATAGAAATCCTTTTCCCCAGTAACTTGTCCTTCAACTTAAATTTTGGAGTCAAAGCATTTTTAAAATATATAAATTGAATTAATCCAGCAGTATTTCATTTAAAAGTTGTTTCCTCAGCAGTCAAATGATATAAAGACAATATAATGTCATACAGTATCCATATTCTCTCCATGTTTACGTGGCTTTTTTATTATTCTCTTTCTTCTTCTATTTTTTCACTTTTTGAAACAGGGTTTCACTGTGTAATTCTTATCTGTCATGGAATTCACTCTGCATGCCAGGTTTACTTTAAAATCACAGAGATCTGCTTGCCGCTATCTCCTGAGTGCCAGGATTAAAGGTGTGTGCCACCACACCCAGCTGTTCTCTGTCTTCTTTATTATTTTTAAACCATTTTATCTTTTTTTTCTCTCCCAAGCCTATGTATAGTTTAGAACACACTGTAAACTTTTAATGGTTTTTCTTAATGTGAATCTGTCTTTACTGTAAATCTTTATCTTTGTCTGGCCACGAGTCTTTATCTGATAAACAACAACATTGCTAAAATGAAAGTCATATTTGTTTCTTCCACGGTTTATCGAGGATGGTGGCTGCTATTTTACCGCCAGCACTGAGAGCTATGTTCACTGCCTTGGTCTATGCTGATATCAAGGAAAACAAAGAGAGAAGGAGGAAGATTGAGTGTAGCAGGGTGATAGTAGGAGCATGGAGGTCTGGCCCCATGATGGGTGGCTGTTATTTGCTGGCATGGGTGAGATGCAGTAGGTAAGGCTGCAAGGCTGGCTCAGGGCTGCGGGAGAAGCATCCCTTCTGGCTGCAGCAGGGGGCCTGATGCCTGCACTGCCAGGCTCCTTTTTCCCTGGTGCCACACAAAACCCTATCTGAGCTCCACCATAAACTGCTATGGGATTGCTCTGCAGCCTCCGCCCTTAAACAACCAAAAGGGAGTTTTGTGAGTGGTTCATGCTTTGAGTTTTCTGAGTGGGTGTTTAGGGATTTCTTTATTCTGAGGGACACCAGTGCTCTGATCAACAGCCTGCTGCCATTTGGGGGTGTGAGTATCTGTGATGGTCCTGTGACAGCTGCCTACCAAGTGGCTTGAGTGTGCCACAGGTGAACTTGACCATTCGGGTTTTTTAGAAGTATAATGATAATAATAATAACAATTATTATTATTACTGTTATTTATTTTCTTCTTTTTCTTCTTCTTTTTCTTCTTCTTCTTCTTCTTCCGCTTCTACATCCTTCTCCCTTCTTTTTCTTCTCCTTCTCCTTATTCTTCTCTTGTGTACTTGTGTAGAATGCCTTTGTGTGGAATTCAGAGCATCAAAGGTTCTATAAGTTAAACAGCACCTGTAGAATTGTTGTTAATGTATTTATTATGTATTTCGTGAGTTCAATTTTGTGTGGACAATCGTGTATGTCAAGACCTGTAAACAATCGAGCATTATATGTAGGTGTCCTTCAGTGGGCTAAATGAATAGTTTCACATAGGAATTGAATGTAATGATTTCTTTCTGAAATGACCCCTTTGAGCTTACTTTTTGCCTTCCTTGCTTCCTAAAATGAAGTTACCTTTGAGATATTATGTTGTCATATGTGGGGACAATTAAGATATTCTTTAAGAAGTTTTTCCTATTGTACTGGCTGGCTTTGTGTCAACTTGACACAAGGCACAGTCATCTGAGGAGGGAGGCTCAACTGAGAAAGCATCTCTTTAAGTTTTGGTTGTAGGCAAGCCCATAGGGGATTTTCTTAGTGCCTGATGGGGGAGAGCACAGCCCATTGTGGGCAGTGCCACTATGGGCTGGTGGTCTCGGGCTGTTGAAGAAGGAAGGGTGAGCAAGCCATATTAAGCAAGCCAATCAGCAGCATCAAGTCAAGTCGCCTGCACCACCTCCTCCCTTCAGGTTCCTGCCCTATTAGAGTTGTGCTGACTGCCTTTGATGATGGAAACAGAAGCCACAGAAAGCCTCTCCTAGTTGCTTTGGTCCTGGTGTTTCATCATAGCAATAGTCACCCAGAGACACCTATGTTCCTTCTTTCTCCTCTCACATTAACAGAGGAAAGCATGTCAATAATGATTGCAGATTGATGATGCAGAGATTCGGTGGTGCATGCTCAGGATTTGTTTGTTACAAAATATGTGCAGTAGCTGTCTCTGTATTTCTAGAATATGGTTAGGTGATTTTCCCCTAAGTGCCCTCTATGTCAGGTCTAGATTTGAATGTGTCTGAGTAGCATTCTATATATAAATGGAGGAATAATGGAATCAGCATCAAATAAGAAGTATAGGTATCAATATTTAGTCTATTAACATTATAATGATTTATTTATTTTTTCTCATTTTACATATCAATCTATCTTCCCTCTCCCTCTCTATCTCCCACCCTCCCATGTCCCCCCAACAACCTTCTCTTCCCTACAGGGATAGTGATGCCTTCCAGGAGGAGTCAAAAATACTATCAAGTCATTTGGAGTAGGGACCAAGCCCTGCCTCTTGCTTCTAGCTTAAGGTGAGTATCCCTCCATGGGGAATGTGCTTCCAAAGTTCTTTTTTTGCACCAAGGATACATTCTGATTCCACTGTCAGAAGACCGTTAGACAGTCCAGTATTTCTAACAGAGTCACCTGTTCAAGGGGTCTATGTCTGTCCAACACTGGATTCTAGTTATCAGCCTGGGGACCAATTAGCTCCTCCTTGCTCAGATCAGCTGTCTCTGTGGTTTTCAGTAGTCTTGTCCTCCCTCTCTGCATGTGGATTCAAGTTCCACTCAGTGTTTAGATGTGGATGTCTGCTTCTGTTTCCATCAGCTACTAGATGAGGATTCTTTGATGGTAGATAAGTTCTTCATCAAATCCCATTATCAGGAAAGTACATTTTTGGTAGCCTAGTATTTTTAGCTAGGGGTCAGTCTTATAGGTCTCTGGACATTTAGAGTCAGTTTTCCCCTCAAACCTATAATGGTTTCATTTTTATGGTCTCTCTCTCTCTCTCTCTCTCTCTCTCTCTCTCTCTCTCTCTCTCTCTGTCTCTCTCTGTCTGTCTGTCTTTATTTCTCTCTCTCTCTTTTCTCTCTTCTCTATTCTGTTCCTCCCCTGGAATATCTTATTATTTCAACATGAATTCATCTCTTTCCCTTCACTTTCTCATAGCTCCCTCTCCACTCACTGCTCAGGAGAACTTGTCCCTTTTCCATTCAGTGAGGGACCTTGTATGAATCTCCTAGAATCCTCATTGTATCCTAGCTTCCTCTGTTGGTGTGAATTATAGGCTAGTGATCTTTTTCTCTGTGTCTAAAATGGATATATGAGTGAGTATATATACCATGTTCCTCTTTTTGTGACTGGGTTACCTCACTCAGCATGGTTTCTTCTAATCCTTCCTTCCATCCATTTGCCTGCAAATTTCAAGATTCCATTGTCTTTTTTCCGCAGAATAGTATTTCCTGTGTTAATGTGCCACATCTTCTTTATCCATTCTTCAGTTGAGGGGCACCTATGTTGGTTTCAGGTTCTTGATATTACAAAAAATGCTGATATGAACATAGTTGAACACATGTCTTTTTTGCATGGATGTGGGTTATTTGTGTATATACCAAAGAGGAGGATTGTGATAGACTGATTGCCATTTTCCTGAGGAACTGACATACTGATCTCCAAAATGGCTGTACAAGTTTGTACTCCCACCAGCAGTGGAGGAGTGTTCCCATTTCTCCACATCCTCTCCAGCATAAGTTGTCATTGGTGTTTCTAATTTTAGCCATTCTGGCAGGAGTAAGATGGTATCTCAAATTTGTTTTCATTTGCATTTCATTGATAGGTAAGGATGTTGAGTACTTTCTTAAATGTCTTTCAGCCTTTTTGATACCTTCTATTGAGAATTGTCTCTTCAGTTCTGTACCCCATTTTTTAATAGGGTTATTTGGGGTTTGGGTACTAGTTTCTAGATTTCTTTGTATATTTTGGAGATAAGCGCTCTGTCAGATTTAGGATTGGTGAAGATCTTTTCCCAGTCTGTGGGCTGCTGTTTAGACTTGTCCTTGCCTTACAGAAGTTTCACAATTTCAGGAGGTGCCATTTATTAATTATCATTCTCAGTGTCTGTGTTACTGGTGTCATGTTCAGGAAGCTGTCGATTGTACCAATTGATTCAAGGGTACGTCCCACTTTCTCTTCTAAGAAGATCGGTGGCTGGATTTATGTTGATCCATTTGGACTTAAGTTTTGTGCATAGTGATAGAAATGGGTCTATTTGCAGTCTTCTACACACCATCATCCAATTGTGCCAGCACCATTTGATGAATATGCTTTCCTCCTCCCATTGAATATTTTTAGCTGTTTTCTCAAAAATCGGGTATTTGTAGGTGTGTCAGTTAATATCAGGATTTTTGGTTTGATTCCATTGGTCTCCATGTCTTTTTTTGTGCCAATAACAAGATGTTTACAGGACTATAGCTCCATAATAGGGGTTAAAGTCAGGGATGGTGATGCCTCCTGAAGTTTTTTTTTTTTCTTTTACAGGGTTGTTTTGGCTAACCTGGGTCTTTTGTTTTTCCATATAAAGTTGATTATTATCCTTTCAAGATCAGTGAAGAATTGTGCTAGGATTTTGATGGGGATTGCACTGTATCAGTAGATTACTTTTGGAAAGATAGCCATTTTTACTACATTTATCCTACCTATCCAAGAACATGGGAGATCTTTCCATTTTCTGGTATCTCCTTTAATTTCTTTCTTTAAAGACACAACGTTCTTGCTATATAGGTTTTACACTTGTTTGGTAAGGGTTACCCCAAGATATTTTATGTTGTTGTTTATGGCTATTGGGAAGTGTAATATTTCTCTGATTTCTTTCTCAGCCACTTTGTCATCTGTATATGGTATGCCAGCTTTTTTTTTTTTTTTTAGTTAGACTTTTATCCTGCTAGTTTGCTAAAGATGTTTATCAGCTGTAGGAGTTCACTGATAGAGTTTTTTTAACCGCTTATGTAAACTATCTTATCATCTGGAAATAGGGACCATTTTGACTTCTTCGTTTTCAATTTGGATCCCCATGAACTCCCTTTGTTGTCTTACTGCTTTAGCTAGAACTTCAAGTACAGTATTGAAAAGAAATGGAGAGAGAGGACATCCTTGTCTTGTTCCTGATTTTAGAGGAATCGCCTTAAGCTTCTCTCCATTCAGTTTGATGTTGGCTGTTCGTTTACTATATATTGGTTTTGTTATATTTAGGTATATGCATGTTATCCCAGATCTCTCCAAGACTTTTATCATGAAAGGGTGTTGAAAAGGGTGTTGACAAATCAAAGGCTTTTTTCAGGATCTAGAGAGATGACCATGAGGTTTTCATTTTTCAGTTTGTTTATATGGTGGATCACACTGATAGATTTTCGTATGTTTAACCTTCCTTCAAACCAGGGGTAAAGCCTTCTTGGTCATGGTGGTTGATTTTTCTGATGTTTTCTTGGATTCGATTTGCCAGTATTTTCTTGAGTATTTTGCATCAATATTCATGAGGAATATTGGACTGTTGTTTTCTTTATTAGTTAGTGTCTTTGTGTGGCTTGTGTACCAAGGTAATTTTGGCCTCTTAAGAAGAGTTTGGTAATAAACCTTGTGTTTCTGTTGTGTGGAACAACTTGAGTATTGGTATTAGGTCTTCTTTGAATTTCTGATAGAAATCTGTACTGAATCCATCTGGCCATGGGCTTTTTTTGGGTAAGAGGCTTTTGATGACTGCCTCTATTTCATTAGGCTTATAGGTTTATTTTAGGTGTTTATCTCTTCTTGATTTAATAAAGAAATTTTTCCATTTCCTTTAATTTTAAAATTTTGTGGAGTACATGGTTTTCAAAATATGAGCTGAAAATTGACTGAATTTTCTCTGTGTCCATTTGTTACGCCCCCTTTTCCTTTCTGATTTTGTTGATTTGTATGTTCACTCTCTGCTTTTTGGCTAGTTTGGGTAAGGGTTTGTCTATCTTTTTGATTTTTCTCAAAAAACCAACTCTTGGTTACATTGATTTTTTTTTTTTTTTTTTGTATTATTTTCCTGGTTTCTACTTTATTAATTTCAGGCCTCAAATTGATTATTTCCTGGCAACTATGCCTTCAGGGTGAGTTTGCTTCTTTTTGTTTAAGGCTTTCAGTTGTACACTTATTTCTCTAATGTGACTCTCCTCCATTTTACTCATATGCACACTTTGAGCAAAGAACTTCCATCCTAGCACTGCTTTTAAGGTGTCTCATAAATTTTAGTATATTGTGTCCTCATTCTCATTGAATTCTAGGAAGTACTTAGTGTCTTTATTTCTTCTTTGACCCAGGTATGGTGCAATTGCACATTCTAATTGGAGATGTCATTCTGTATATATGTTTCTCATACTGGTTAATGAATAAAGCACTGTTGGTGAATATGAAAGCAAGATAGGTTGGACTAGGAGACAAGGAGGAAAGAGGAAGTAGGAAGGGAGGGAGTCAAGATGGAGAGTCTGGAGAAAGCAGAACTGCCAGCCGCCTCTCCCTGGTAAGACCACGTGGAAATACATAGATTAGCAGAAATGGGTTAATACTTAAGACAGAGCTAGCCGATAAGAAACTAGTACGAGGCCAACAGCATTAATATCAAATACAGAGTCTCGGCGTGTTATTGGGGGCTGGTGTGGCAGTGGGACAAGGCCAGTGGCAGGCAGAAAAAACTAACTCCCTACACACATTCTTCAGTTTTCATGAGTTTGTAGGGTTTCTGCGATTTGTTTTGTTGTTGAATTCCAACTTTAAAGCGTGGTTATCTGATAAGATACAGGGCACTATTCCAATTTATTTTGTATCTGTTGAGGTTTATTATGTTGCAGAGTATGTGGTTGATTTTGAGAAGGTTCCATGTGGAGCACAGAAGAAGGTATATTATTTTTGAGTTGTTTTGGAATGTTCTATATATGTCTGTTAAACCCAATTGAGACATAATTTCCCTTAATTTGTTTTCTTTCTTTGATAAGTTTCTGTCTAGTTGTCCTGTCTAGTGTTCAGAGTGCAGTATTTAAGGCTCTCACTATGAGTGTGTGAGGTTTTATGAGAGCTTTGAGTTTTAGTAGCATTTATTTTATGAAAGTAGGAGTTTTTGCATTTGGGGCAAAGCTGTTCAGACTTGAGATTTTGTGTGGATGGATTTTTACTGTGATATATGCAAAATGATGGTCTTCTTGTCTTTTGATTAATTTTGCTTAAATTCTAACTTTTTAGATATTAGGACAGCTACACCTGCTAGCTTCTTGGGTCCATTTGATTGGAAGATCATTTCCCAACACTTTACCCTATGGAAATGTCTGTCTTTGAAGCTAAGATATGTTTCTTGTATGCAGCAGAAGGATGCATTATGTCTTCATATATATTCTGTAGCCTGTGTCTTTTTATAGGTGATTTAAGATCACTAATGTTCAGGGAAAATAAGGACCATTGATTGTTAATGCTTCCTTGTGTTAGATTTGTTGTTGGCATGGTATTGTGAATATATTTGCCCTGATTTACTCTTGGCTTCTGCTACAGTGGGATTATCTATCGCCTCTGTCTTTGTGAGTGTAGTTAACGTCCTTGGGTTGGAGTTTCCTTTTGGAACTTTCTGTAGTGCTGGATATGTAGATGCCTATTGTGAACATCACAAAATATCTTGTTTTTTTTTTTCCTGCTATACTGACTGATAATTTTGCTGGGTATAGTAGCCTGAGCTGACATCTGTGGACTGTTAGTATTTGTAGAATATCTATCCAGGGCCTTCTGGCCTTGAGAGTTTCCATGGATAAATCTGGTATAATTTTTGTAGTTCTGCCTTTACATGTTCCCTGAAAATTTTTCTTCTCTGCTTTTAATATTCTTTCTTTATTCTGTATGTTAGATGTTTTATTATGTGTCATGGGATCCTTTTTCCTTGGAGAAGTCTATTTGTTGTGGATATGCTTCTCGTACTTTCATGGGAATTCCCTTATTCAGATTGGGAAAGTTTTCTTCAGTGATTATGTTGAATATGATTTCTGCAACTTTGAGCTGGCCTTCTTCGCCTTCTTCTACACCTACTATTCTTAGATTTGGCCTTTTCACCATGTCCCACATTTCCTGTATGTTTTGTGTTAAGGCTTTGCTGAATTTAAGATTTTCTTTGGTGGATGGATCTAATTCCTCTGGTTTATCTTCAGTGCCTGAAATTCTCTCTTCTATCTCCTGTACTTTGTTGGTTATGCTTGCATGTGTAGTTACTGATCATTTGCCCAGTTTTTCTATCATAGCATTTCCTCAATTTGTGTATTTTTTTTTAAATTGTCTCTATTTCAGTTTTCAAGTCTTGAACTGTTTCCTTCATCAGTTTGAAAGTTTTTCTTGGTTTTCCTTATTTTCTTTAAGAGATTTTTTCATTTCTTGCATTTTCTGCTTGGTCATTCCCTCTATTTCTTCCAATTTTGGGGATTTTAGTCTTCTATTTCTTTAAGGGATTTTCTCTTATCTTCTTTGAGGGTCTATATCATTTTTATGAAGATATTTTTTAATTCATTCTCTTTTGCTTCATCTGCTTTTCTGTGTTCATGTCCAACTGTTGTAGAGTCCCTAGATTCTGGTGGTGTCATGCTTGTCTTTCTATTTTTTGGTGTTTTTTTCTATTGCTGTCTTCCCATCACTTCTTCCAGCCAGTGCAGGTGGTCTCTCTCTCTCTCTCTCTCTCTCTCTCTCTCTCTCTCTCTCACTCTCTCTCTCTCTCTCTCTCTCTCTCTCTCTCTCTCTCTCTCTCTCTCTGCTACTCGGTGGTTTGGGCTTAGCTGGTACAGGTGTTCAATGTCTGTAGCTCTTGGTGGTCCAAACGCTCTAGGAGGTCTCTTCCTTGCAGGGGCCTAGTGATGTAGGTGAAATATCAGGCTGGAGGGGACTCAGGATGGTCCCGTGGGAATTGGTGGATCTAGTGTACTCAGAGCTGATCCAGGATGTTGCCTGGAGGTGACTGGATTGTTTGTCCCATTGCCCTGACTGAAGTCATGTTCCTCTCAAGGTCTTATGCACAATGGACCCTTCTTTCCTCAAGCACTTCTTCGTACTTATTTTCTTACACCAAGAAGAAAAGTGGCTGCTCTATTCCATAGTCTTTACTCCAATGGTTGTATTATTTCACATCCTCTCAAGTGTGTGAGTATGCCTCTCACTGTACAGCCTAGCCTATTTAATTCTGTGCTTTTGAACATATCCTCAGTGAAGTGCAATTCTATCCAGGTGTAATTTCAGTGTACATTTTTCTGTTATTTTTTTTTTCACATGCTTTATTTCCATGGGTATATCTTCCTTTGACAAGCATCTATTCAGTCAAATGCTTGTTTGAATATGATTTCTCTTTCTGTTGTTTGAAATCTGTATATATTCTGGACACCAATTTTTCATTTAATGAAAAGTTCTCAAATTTTTCCTTTTGGCAATACAGTACACAATGTTGACTGAAGACTAGGCACTGCAAGTTTCTACATTGTTCAATAAAACAACACTGTGGTTGGTGATATGTCTTCTTGGCTAAAGCACTTTCCCACACATATGTATGGACCTGTATTCATATGTTCAGAACCCATGTAAAACCATGGCAACACACATCTGCCATCTTATTACTCCTACAATGTGATAAGAGATAAAGAGTGAACATCTACAAATACACATTATATAAAGCCTTCTGTATTCCATTGTGAAAAACAGAAAACCTTATCTTAAACAAGGTGGTAAGTAAGGAACAACACAGCTGTTTGTCCTGACCTTCATTCAATCTCCTAAATCCGGGATAACATGCTTGAGTCACCACACCCAGCTTTGATTCAGCTATTCAATTACAACTGAGGTTCTGCGTGGAGACTTCAAACCTGTGCTGTCTGTAAAACTATATGAAACACAATTACTAAATATGCAGCAAAGCCCTCACCAGACATGATGGCACTCCTCTCTAACAGGCTCAATTGAAGCAGTTCCTAATGATAAGTGGGAAAGTTACCCTTAAGCACACACTGAAGTAAGATCCAGCTAGTCTACAATGATGTGAAAAAGGAAGCCCTATACTTTGCACAGCAGACTGGCTACTTGTCTGACAATACCAGCTGTTGGCAACAAAGCACTAACAACTTGCTAGTGAGTGCCACCTTGATAGGATAGTATTTTTCCACACATTTGGGGCAAGGCACAGTGGTGCATACCTGTCTCCCCAGGGCTTGGGGAAGTTGAGTCAAGAGGAACAGAGACTCAAAGTCATCCTTGGCTAAACAAATCTTGGAGGCCAACCTGGGGGATATGACAAGCTTTCAAATGAAAACAAAACATTGTATATAATCTAATAAATTAAAGATATACATCCCATGACTAAGTAATTCACTTCCTAGGAGGCTGGGAAGTTGTCCCTGTGTATTAGAAATCTCAAAGGAGTGTTGGTAACAGCTCTGACACCAAAACTAACTCAAGAAACAACCAAAGGTTCAGACACAGAGATTGCATATGCAGTTAAAGAGATAACTCTTTATAACAACAGAAGGTAACTTACAGATAGCTGTGGAAACTTGGAGGAATTCCGTGAGAATGAGTCAAAGGATATACGCAGATGATAAAGTAGAAACCTAGGGAAACTTTAGAAGCATATACAGTCTAAGTATTTATAAAGTGGTTGGTAAGCAAAAGATTAAAAAAAAATCATGAAAACTATGACCTTAGTTTCTAAGGAAGAGAATGTAACAAGCTTTTGGGACGAGGTCAAGTTCCACTTGACAGGTAAGTAATGTCCACACATACTCATTATGTAATCTGTTATAGTATGCATCTGAATTTTGTAACATTCAATATGGATACTGCACATTACCTTTTTGTAAGAAAATAATTAAAAAGAAATGGCTATTTTATTTTTTATTGTGGAGTCCCCTTACTATACATGGATATATTTAGAGGATAAAAGAATTTTCTCAAAAAAAAAAAACAAAGTGTTACATTTAAGAAAAACCCTCAGAACTGAACAATATTATCACAGTGCTTTTTATTTAAAATAAAATATAACTATTTACAACCAACTTGACTGACAACTATCAACCCTATTAATAATATTGATTATGTCCTTTGTAATGGGATATTTTGCTCAAGTAGAAATATTTTTAGGGTACAACAAACTGAATAATCACAGCTGGCTGGGAAATCACAGCAGCTGGTTTGCACCAACTTTGACTTGACGTGAGAGATTCTTGTTCTCCAGTCAGAGTCACTGTCCTGATATTGATTTGTGCATGTAAAGATTGATCTTCAGCTAAGAAAATCCTTCTGTCTGTTTTCTGGAGACATTCTAACCTGTTTCATTTTAAATGCCCTCCAATAAAGGAAAATTAAAAAATATACAGTGATAAGAGGGGTAGAGATAATAGAATTAACATCCAGGAATTCTGAATGAGAAAGAATAGAGTGCAAGTGGTAATTTTGTTCATTTGTGAGAGGGGGTTTTGAGATAGGGTTTCTCTGTGTAGACCTGGCTGTCTTGAACTAGTTTTTGTAGACCAGGCTGGTCTTGATTCACAGAGATGCCTCTGTATCTTGACTGCTTGGATTAAAGGTGTCTGCCACCACAGCCCAGTGGCATATTTTTGTTATTAAAATTTCTCAAAATGCTTTTGTCCAAAAAAAAAAAAAATCTTTGAGTTTGATGGTCTTTTGCAGACAGAAGAGCATTAATTTTTAAATATTTTGTGTGTTTCCTATGAAGCAGGAACATTCTTGATTTTATTAGTCATTTGTTTATGTGTTGGGTATGTCTTTTGATCCTCAGAGCATGCGGTAGTAAGAGGACAATCTGTGGGGATAGGTTTTCTCTTCCCACCTTGTGGGATTCAGGGGTTAGATTGAGGTTGTCCAACATTGCATTCAACATTCTACATAGCCAGAAGACCCTTGGCAAGAGAGAGGAATAGAAGTATGCAATCTACCATAGAGAACTTACTTAATTTTTCACAAAATGTCCTTTTCAGGAATATGAAAACTGGTAGTAGTAAGTCTTTGGTAACCTTGAAATATCTGCAGTATACAGGCTAGTTCATCCTGTGTTCTTTAATCAAAAAAAAAAAAAAAAAAAAAAAAAAAAAAGCCAATCCCTTCCAAACAATAAATTTTGTACTCATTTAAGCAAATGCTCTTAAATCTCCTCACCTAGCTTGGCCACATGGATACGAAAATCTGACTAAAGGCAATCTACAAGAGGCATTTCAGAAAAGTCATTTCAACAACCTTCTACTGTACAATATATGAAACTTATATGAAGAATGTTTCCAGGGATAATTTTCATAATCCCATTCTTTCTTTGAAGAGGACATTGCTATGCAACTTCAAACTGACTGCCCTGTTTAGTGTGGGGATGACACTGGCTAAGCTAACTAAGAGGTTTTCTCACCAGACCCTTGACTACCACTAGGACTGTATGTTAATCTTTTCAGGGCTTGGAGGTTCAGGCAAATGAGCTCTGCAGCTCTATTCTCCTCCAGTGCCTTCACCTCCCAATGTTAGTGCTACTTCCAACTTTTGTCCTCTTACACTCCAGGCTGTCAAACTGGGGCTCAGTTGCCCCAGGGACCAGCATGTTAGTGATGTGTCTTGTTCTGCCCCATCTCTAGCACATTTCAGAAAAGACTGAGCTCTAGTCCTTGCACATGGCGTGAGAGCAGATGGGTGAGGTAGGCCTACCTATATGTTGAACATTAGTCATTTCCCCTCCACACAGACAGTGGTATTAATGTGTTCAAGATAGATGACAGCACTGTAATATTGTGAGACATGACTGAGCTGGCCAGCCCAAGAAGTTAGAGCTGTCATCATATTCTCTACTGACTCATTGGCACCATTCAGAAACCAGGTCTGCAAAGCTAGAGCCTGCAGGAATTAGAGGAACTTAAGTGTTGGTACATGGTGGTCTGCCACAGGTGGAATACCAGTGGTTCTGGGCCACAATGAATAGTGTTCTCATGATGCCAATCACACATATGAGCTACTTTGTCACTCAATCCAGGACAGCCACATGATCCAGATATGCTTCTAAAGCCAAGTGTCTCTCAGTTCTGAAAGTATTCAGTGAGGACACTCAAGCTTGTCAGTTTTTGCAATGGCCATAGATCCCAGGATGTCAGTCTACAGCATCATTGTATCTTCCCCATCTTCTCTTTCTGGAGTTCATAGTTCCTCAGCAATTGGTTGCACAGACCAACACTCACCTTTTCTCCAGAGCCTCAGCCACTTCACATTTCCTTTAATTTTTAGATTTCAATCAGGGGGGTTTTGTGATCTCTCACTATGACAGAGCTTCTAGAAAACTCCACATGGGTGGAGCGGGGCTAGGCAAAGGTTCTGGATCCCACACAGGTTTGGTCTATCTTCTTTCGAAAGTGTCAGTACTCCTTGACCTCTGGATGCTGGCTAAGACCCTGGTCTTTTCTTCTGAGATGGCACTTGAGAGGCACTGGCAGTAAGAAGGAAGGTCTCCTCTTTCCAGTACCAACTCAATTCTTCCCCTTGGCCTGCTGTCTGTCTGTTTTGCAAGACATAGTCCTGCAAGGCATGGAGGCTGCCTTCATTGCACCCATAGAACAATAATCACACACACAATATGGGAATTACATCCAAATAAAGGATTCACATGAATGCAGGAGCACACAGAATGTGGCTATATCTTTCCTTCATGTGCAATTAGACAGAGCAATGACCTGGTCTTCTCTGAATATGGATGAAGATCACAGTTCCGCTGCTAGATACTTGAAGATTGGAGTTTCTGGGTATTTCCCTGTGTGGCATGAGGTGTCCCAAGAGCCTTTATAGAAGATATGACTCCTGCTAAATGCAGAACCATCCCTCAGCTCCAGGATCTTGGGGATTATTGAACACTGTTCCAAAGATGGCCTGTTCTGGTTCCCCACAGTAGGAAGATCAGGGTAATTAAACTGATTTTCTATGCATAAGTAAGTGGTGTGTGTGGTGTGTGTGTGTGTGTGTGTGTGTGTGTGTGTGTGTGTGTGTGTGTGGTGTGTGTGTGTGTGTGTGAGAGAGAGAGAGAGAGTATATGTGTTTGTCTTTGTGTGTGTCTCTCTGTGTTTTTCTTTGTGTATATTTTTCTGTGTCTAGTTAGTGTGTGTGTCTGTAAAAATAATAAAGAAAAAAGAGAACTTAAATTTAGAAGTGAGAAGGACACATGCAGGAGACCTGAGATAGGAAAAGGAACATGGGAGGTAAAGTAATTGTACATTAATCACAATGAAATAAATCTGGACAACACTTAAATTGGTAATGTACTTAGATAAGAAAAAAATTAAAGAAGTGTTTATGTTATTTTTTCTTCTGCTAAAAAAACATGCAATTCTTTAAATATGTTAAATCTTTTCTCCTTAGTAGGCAGTTACCAAAACACATCCATAGAAATCACAGTTAAAAATATTAAGGTTATTAAAGTTTTAATAAGAAAGAGAAGAAATGTAATACCTCTGTAATGCTGTTGATGTGCGCATGTACACATTTTCCATAGTAAACTGTTCCCTCTGCATCGCATTCTTCTATTACATGTGGATCAACACTAAGTATAAACAAAAGGTGGTTGTTATGTTACTAAGGTTTTTGACTCATTTTATAAATTTTATAGTATATATACATATAGTGGGAAAGGGGAAACAAGAAATAATATACCAAGGCTTACATATATTGTCACATAAGTCAAGTTTTTGTATACGTTTTATATTTAAATGTAATAGAGTAATTTTGTAGATCGACAGATTAAAAAAATGGTGTAAACTTTAACAGATCTTGCCTCAAGTTTATTTGTAAAAGCAGAATAGGGCACAGGTCATCTGCAGAGTGTGTAGATGTGTCACACCAGTCCATCTGTTTTTGCAGTGACAGAAACCTTTTCTATGGGGCCTTGGTGCCTTTGGAAGCCTGAGCTGGAGCTGCAGCCTGGGCCTTAGATGGTGCCAAGGCCTGTGCCTTGG